>NW_022196903.1:95490648-95514846 GCF_008632895.1 Mastomys coucha
TGTGAGATATGATTTAAGATCCAATTCTTGCTTTTCTGGTGTTTTGGGATATCCAGGACTTGCTGCAGCGGGAGTACTAGGTTCTGATGAAGCCAATTAGTCTTGGTTTCTGTTGGTAGGATTCTTGTGTTTGCCTTTCGCTATCTTTTGCTTTTTGGTGTTAGATGTTCTTAGTGTCTCTGGCTAGAGCTTGTCTTATCCCTGCCGCCCTGCAAGTCCCCTGAGACTCATGGGGCCTGTTCCTCCAATCTGGCTGCTCTGGTCTTAGAAACTCACCAGAGAGGAAATGGTGGTTCTCACCTGAGTCTCTGGCTTAAGGCGTTCCCTGGAGGTAGGCCCTCCACTTGCAGGGAAGGGGCAGAGAAGGAAGCTGATACTCCTCTGTCACTCGGAAGCTGAGAGGATCCTGTCCCTGCCACCCTGAGGCTCCCCTGGGAGTCGTGGGGCCTGTGCCTCTGGGCTGGCTGCTCCAGTCTCAGAAACTCACCTGAGAGAAAATGGTGGATCTCGCCTGGGTCTCTGGCTTAAGGTGCTCTCTGGAGGTAGGCCCTCCACTTGCAGGGAAGGGGCCGAGAAGGACACTGATACTCCTCTGTCACTCAGAAGCTGAGAGGATCGTGTCCCTGCCACCCTGCGGCTCCCCTGGGAGTCATAGGGCCTGTGCCTCCCGGCTGGCTGCTCCAGTCTCAGAAACTCACCCGAGAGAAAATGTCAGAACACTTTTAAATATAAATTTTTATTTAACACTTTTGTGAATATTGTACAGTGTTTACAGTTTAATGAGTGAATTGTCCAACACAGAAACTATGATTTAATAAAGCTTTTTCTATTTTAAAATGTTTTGCTTTATTTTGACTTATCATTAGTATACTTGTATGCAAGCATGTACATGAGCATGTATGTGTGTGCATGCATGTGTGTGACATGAGTGGAGAGCACACAGGCCATAACACACCTTCGGAGGTATAGGACAACTTATAGACACAAGTCCTTCCCTCTATCTTTAGGTGGGTTACAAGGATACAATCCAGGTCAAGAGCTCTTCATCATTGTTTGGCAAGCCTTTTGTTTTTGTTTTTGTTTTTGTTTCCTTTCTTCTCCTTTTAAAAAACAAAACAAAACAAAGCAAAACACCTGATGATTCTACTTGCTGGACTTCAGAAGTTCTGAATTACAAAATATGCTTGACTTGTTCTAAGGGTTTAATCAGATAGTTAGTCTTTAAATTTTATCAGGTTCTTTTTAACAGTGACTAAAATACTTAAGTCTCACTAAACTGAGAACCCACTAACTAAGCAGAGGTATTAAAAGGCATTCATGAAGAAATAGATGAAGGATCCAGGAATTTAAGTGATATACACAATAAAACCTGCTAGAAAAATATAATAAGCAAAAGTCCCTTCCCTATCAGGAACAGAGATTACCAATGCAGTAGGCACCAGAACAAAACTATTGAAGAACTCAAAGCAATCAACACAGAAAGAGAATAAATGAACTGGTCTCCCTTAGGACCCACAGCCAAGCAATTTTGACATCATTTCCTTGTCTTATTGGTCAATGAAGAACATTCAGTGTGTTTGGGAAATGATGTTTTCTATGCACTCAGGATTTTTTTGAAGTATACCAAAAGCATTATTGGTATTTAAACTATGTTAACTGACAAACAAGTAAAAAACATTCACATTAGCACTTGGAACCAAACTGTCCACTATTTTGGGCCAGTCAGGTAGCTGAAAATAGGGAACAGGTACCAAGACTGTTGGAAGAAGATGAGCCATGAAGTGCATACAGAACACTGTTTATGTCATGAGAAGACTGATGATAAAAAATGAAATTTCATAGTTCATTGCTTACTTCCCAGAAATAACTTCAATTTTAATTACAGGAAACAAACATCCAAAACTAGGTTTTTAATCCAAAAGTTAGCATATGTAGATTATTGAGCAATACCACCATATTTTATATTTGGAATTTTGCTCTGAATCAGCCCTCTCTGCGTAGGTGAGGATATGAGTGAATGAATGTGCCCATTATTTGTATATTCCAGGTTCTTGGGAACATGGTCAGTTATTCCTAGATCCACAGATTTATATTTAGGTTTTTGGTTTTCATGAAGTAAGTAACTAAGTGCAATACTGAGCAGAGATTTGCTTTATTTTTCTTCTAGTAAGTGTCATTTTAAAATTAGAAATAGGTAACTTAATTAGTAAAGTACATGTGATCTGGAGGTCAGTGGACTTGACTTTTTTTGTCCATTTAATATCTACATTCAGTTATGCAGTCTAGAGAAATCTCATAAACACTGTACAGCTCAGACTTAAAATCCATTCAGAGTAATTACATTATTCAAAAATAGAATTCTTGTGGGAGATAATTACAACTGTAAATAGAAGACAGTAATCACAGTCTGGGGTACACAGCAAATGCACGAAAAATACTGGAAACCCTACTAAACCATCAAATACTTAACTTTCTTCCATTCTGGTAAAGTAATAGAATGTAGCTTATAAAAACAAACTGTTTGAACTGTATAAATTTTAGTTTTCAGCTCACAATAAATTCTTCACCTGTATTTTAATTTGATAAGGTTAAGCTTACACTAGTTATCAGGAAAGTGAAAATGAAAACTATGTGATACTACCCCATATAAGAATGTTAAGATAGTTTAAATTTAAAAGACAAGTGATGCAGAGAAACTAGAACAATTCCCACACACTCCACTGGAATGGAAACAATGCAACCACTTTGGAAAATAGTTCATCAGTACTGCAAAGGATTCAGCAGTATATTACGATATGACCTAAAAATTCCAGTCACAGATTTATATGCAAGACAAGAGAGAACACATAAGCACACAGACTTACACACAAATGTCCATGCCAGCATTATTTACAATAACTGAAATGTGTGTACAACTTAAATTTGTATTAAACAGTAGATTCATAAACACTGTCAACAACTAGTCTTATGCAACAGAATATTCTCCAATAATGAAACAGAACAATATACAATACAAATGATTCTAAAAAACACTGCAAGTATAAGAAACTAGTTCACATATTGAATAATTCCATTTATATTAAATTTTTGGAATAGGCCAATGAGTAGAGATAGAAAATAGATTAATGTTTGCCTAGAGCTATGGGGTTGAGTTGGGAATGATGAGGGGTGACTGCTAATAAGCAAGATGTTTCTTCCTGGAATGATGAAAATGTTCTGAAATGGTAATTGCTACACAATTCTGTGAACAAGTAAAAAGGAAAAGCCATGCAATTATACATTTAAAGTAACAGCAAATTTAATAATATTATGAATTTTTATTATGCATGAATATATAGTAAATAAGCCTAGAAATATTTCTGCCACAAGCTGTTGCAGGATTTAAAGGATATTTAATGTATACATACAAATACAACATTTCTGTCTTTCAATGCAACTAGCCCTGTTGTGGTTACTGTGTAAATTATATGCAAATGCCAAGCCTCTTTAGGGGTAATTAGCATGTATTTGGGGGTTGCCATATTTGCTGCATTATCACTTGATATTAGCCAAAAGGCCGAGAAGCGATATTTACTGTATTATCAAATTAATTTTTTCTAGACACTGAAGTAAAATGAACTATCTTTGAGCTCTCAAGTAATTGGAAAAGACTGTAAATAAAGGATTTTCATTGGTGTTGTGGGGCTTCATTCATTATCTAACACCACATACTGCTATTTAGCATTTCAGCTAGTATGTGCCTTGGCTTTAGGAGTATTTATATATGAAGGCAATGTTTTCCCCACTATCATGGGATTAAATCTACTTCTGAAATGGCCAATCCCTTCTGCGTGAATGGGGCATAGTCAAGTGGACAGACACCACTATCTCTTATTTTATATAAGAAGACACATAAAATAATACCTCTATTTTGTAAGGGTTAGATCTAAGATCTACAAGGACACATATCTATAGAATCTTAAGGCCCTTATATAAGATTTTCCTAGGACCTATATCATTCTCTTGTGTGCTTTAAATCATCTTGGTATCTAGCTCATCTATGGAGTTAAAACTTGAACATTACAAAAGACTGTGCCTAGGATCTGTCTACTTCCTTTGTAAAATTACTTTCTTCTTTGTCAGGACTGTTTCTGAACTTCAGTGTCAGTTCATTTTAACAAGTCACAGCTGAAAGTTTAAATAAAGGTAGTATTTAAGGACAAAGAGACATTTACACCAGTTTTGTGCAGACAGGTTTCTTGATAGTTTTTACTCTTGTTGTGAGACATGCATAAGGGTGTGGATCTTGCTTCCCCAAACATTAACTTAGGCTTTGCATGAGTGAAAAAGTGAACCTCAGTATCCATGAAAAGTGTTCATGAATTAAGTTTTATGTTATAGACCTAAGCCTATCTTGGTTATATTTATAAAAAAATAATCATTTACTTCTAGTAGATTATTTATATGCACATATAGTCTGTCTGCATGCTTATCATTCTTGTCCTTTGTTCTTGACAAAATGACTGATTAGATGGATTTCCATTTCTATACCTTTCATTTATCTTCAATGTCTCTCATAAATGTTGAATTAAGCAGTTTTTATGGGACTTATCATAAATTGTAGTTTTCATTGAAACTGACTGTGACAGAGTAGGTTTCTATACTTTCAGCTTTAATAACAGTGACCCAGAATTTCTGGGAATTAAATAGGGAGGTTTTCATACTATGAAAATCATGTATCAGTCTTACAAGTAAAACTATTTGTATATGTTTTCCCATATGCCTTTCAAATTCATTAGAACTTAGGAAACTCACGGGAAAGACTAGAAAACAAATCATTACTTATAAATATGAGCTAGGAAGGATATATATTCTTTTCCTGCTATAGGAATACATGTACAGTGCTTTTCAAATGACATTTTTCACAAGGTATTTTTGAATGTATTTTCAGGGGTGATTATAATATGAGTGCATCATTTCCTTCCTTCCACTTTCTTCCCCCAACCAGGACCACATACCAACACATCCTTTGCACTCTCCTTCAAATTCATCATCTTTTTTTATTAGCTGTTGATATATAAAATTGCTACTGTGTGTTGTAATATATGAATAAATACATATTCCTAAATATCTAAATACAACCTGTTTACCAACATGGCTGCCAAAGATGGTTTTGGCAGTTAATATTTGTTGGGTACTCATCACAGGTCAGCTAGTTCATGGTCTAAGTTATTTAGTTAGAATGAATATAATGGCTAAGTGCTAATCACTGACAGTATTTAGATAAAGTCAGGTGTAATAAACTTCCCAATATAAAATAAACCACAAAATGTAATACAACGGAAAGAATTATTCTAGTTTGTATATGATATGAATGGATCTCTCACAGGATTTTATGGTATGGTATAAGTTTGGTCTCCACTTAGGTAATGTTAAGAAGAGGTGGAATATTTAAGAGAGAGTCTAATCGCAGGCATTATTAAGTCATTCATACATAAATCTGTATTGAGAAAAAGATAGCAAAAACATATTTAGAATAGAAAGTTTCCTTAACAAATGATGATGAAGAAATTGGATATTCTTATGTGGAAGACTCAAAGTAGATCTCTTGTCTCCCTTCTTCCTGACAGTACAAAAATGAATTCAAAGTGGACCAAATACCTTTATATAACCTTTGAAACTTTGAAGCTACCAGGGGAAAATGTAGTGACAACACTTTAACTTATACACATAGACAACAGCTCACTGAATAAGGCTAAAAATTATAGCTAGAACTAATGAATTTTAAAAATGGAAATAGAACTAGAGAATTTTTAAAAGATGGCATTTAAATGGGTAAGAGACATGACAGAAAATGTTCAACATCTCTAGCCATCAGGTAATGCAAATTAAAATTCTTGCAGAGGACATGCAATCAGCTCTCAGCACCCACATGGTGGTTTATGTGTAACCATAACCTCACTTCCACGGAATTTGATGTACTCTTTCAAGCTCTGTAGGCATCAGACATGCATGCGGTACACATATACACATGCAGAATTTGCTTATACATAAATAAATTCAAGAAGACACAGCAGCAAAGAGCTATTTTGACATTTCATCTTACCCCAATCTAAGTGAATAAGATAAGAAAAGTTGATGACAAGTGCTGGCATGGCTATAGGGAATGGGAACTGTGTGACTGATGGGAGCACACATTTCTACAACCACACTGGAAATCAATGTAGAAGCTCTCCAAAAGGCCAGAAATATTCTACCAAAAAATCCAGCTATAAGACTTTTGGGCATTCAACCAAAGGACTCTATATACTACTGCAGAGATAATTGCTCATCCATATTCATTGTTGTCTTCACAATAGCCAGGAAGTAGAAGCAACCTAGATATCTATCAGCTCATGAATAGATAATAAAAATGTGATAATATTATCTGATATATTTTTGAAACAGAATATTATTCAGATTTAAAGAAAAATAAAATTCATATGTAAATGGATGGAGCTGGATACAATCATCCTGAGATGAAAGATCCATTAATGTCAAAAAACCATATTTTATCTAATATATGAATCTCAGTTTTTAATCTTTGGATATGTGTGTTTCATTTGAAATACTGACAGAGGCTAGGATAGTAGTAAGTGGCCTTGGGGTAGCAGGGAATCTTATAAGATAAAAGAGACAGAATACAGTGACAGAAAAAGGAAAGGAGATAATGGAAAAGGGAGGATTAAATGGATAGGGGATAGATAGGTTGGCATGTAAGAGAAGAAGCAATAGAGAGGGATAATTTACACTAGAGACATTTTGAGAAAGCAGCATAGAAACCTTCTACTGTAGAAGCTTTCTAACATATACATATGCACCTATAACAAGATATTAGAGATATTTAACCTACAATGTTGGCTAATACCCCAATTAGACACCTCTCGCTAACAGATTAAAAACTCTCGTACCATGAATTGGTTACCTCCTTTTGAGTTGTTGCCCAGAGAGTTTTCATAGCTACTCAAACATGACAGATTATTGGCATTGCTCTTGATTACCTTCCAGAACTTGAAGGTAAGACCCTATTGCTGAAGATACCATATACTTGAATCATGAACCATGGAAGTATCAAGCACGTACTGATCTGGGAGCTTCATTTCTATTGGCTAGTTTTATAGTGCTGAAAAGTGTTAGATTTACTAACAGAAGAGAAAAGTAACATAAGTCTTACTTGGTTATAAACTCTGGAAGCTATAATGATGACTGATCTGAAAGGCATGTCCACCAATGCAATCAATAGTCGCAGAAACATTGTGGGGGTCACTAAGCACTTTATGATTGGATTTAAGTCCCAACCCACAAAATGAAATCTCTACTTGGATTGATAATCTACTACTATTACTCTGCTAAATGAACACAGTATTAAAATAAGTCTTAATGACTTATTGTTATACCCATAGTGTAGCATATTTCTCAATCATCATCATAGAAGCTTCGTTTTTAGTAGATGACAGCTTTCACACAGATCTTCAACTAGTCAGCATGCAGAGGATATAAGACTACTGTGTGCTTAGCCCTAACTGAGACATCTATAATTCACCCCTCCTTTCACAAGGGTCAGGGATCTTCATGAAAGAAGGGAAGATTCTAAGAGCCAGAGGTGGTGCATCACTACAAGGAAACATCATTTGCCAGACAAAACAGGATTGTTTCATTCATGAACTCACTGTGATATGACAGCATACATGAGATCTGCTCAATCTTAAGGCAGAAAAAATTCCAAAATGAAGACAGGAAGGTTGACACAAAGTCCTACCCCTAGATAAGGAGCTGTTGGCATTTGGTAGTTGCTGGAAAAGGAAGAGGCTGGATTTTCTCTTTGTTTGTTTGTTTTTTCAGTTTTTGTTTTTTAATGCTGACTACATTTAAAGACAGGTTTTGCTTCCAAGAATTCATGGGCAACATAAACTTGACTCAGTAGATAAGAAAAAGGGACATGAAGGTGAATAGTAGGGCAATGAGGATAGATCTGGGAAGATTTGGGGGTGGGGGAATAAATATGATCAAACACATTGTATGAATTTCTCAAAGAATAAAAATATCTTTAAAGGAATTGATAAGTGAATTAAATACTATGAATTTGAGGAGTAAATGGAGATATAGGAGGGGTTGTAGGGAAGAAAAGGGAGAGAAAAGTATATATATTTATTTAACAGACGATCTATAGAGAAAGGAAACAACTGAGTGAAGTGACAGCCTATAGAATATGGAGAGTGGTCAGTTACCTACCTGACAGAAGGTCAGTATGTACAATATGGAGACAATTTTAAAAAAATAAACAAGTAAAAAAATCATATTGCTAAATGGACAAATGTACTAACTAGAAAGTCCTCTAAAGAAAAATGAAACAAAGAAGACAAATATACATACAAAAAAGTGCTCAATGTCTTAATCCTTAAGGGGAAATGAAAATTAAAACCACATTGAGATGCCATCTAAAATTGATCAGAATGGTTGGTATCAAGAAAAGCAATAACAAGCCAGGCATGGTGGCACACACCTTTAATCCTAGTACTTGGGAGTCAGAAGCAGAAGATCTCTGTGAGTTCAAGGCCAACTTGGTCTATAGAGTGAGTTCCAGGACAGACTAAGGATGTGGGGTGAAAACAACCATTATATTGTTGGTAAGATTGTAAGTATAATTTACCCATTATGAGAATTTGCATGGATAGCCACATAACACCTAACAATAGAGCTACCATATGGCTTAGCCATATCACTCCTGTGTATTCACAAAGGAATCTAAGTTTAGAGATATCTGTGTACCTATAGTTATGAAATACTATTCAAGATAGCCAAGCCAGAGTATCAGTCCAGTTACCTATGAAAGTACTAACAGGTAAATAAATGAGTCAGGTATACAGTATAGAATAATACAGAGATTAGAAGAATAAAATCATGCCATCTTCAGGCAGAAAAATGAGACTGGAGACTATCATGTTTAGTAAAATATGCAACTCAGAATGACAAATATCACATTTTCATGCAAAGATATAATTGAGATTTTTAAAAAGATAACAAATCAAAGCGTGGCTAATTGGGAAGAGGAAGGGACAAGTGAGGGGGCAACAGAGATAAGAGAGTTTAATATAAAAATATTAAGATGCCATATGCTTATAATATCACAATGAAGCCCATAATTTGTAGCAATGTATATACACTGAATGTAGGAAGCTTGATGGCTATTGACTGGACAAGGGGTTAGTTTGTAAAATACACAAAGAGATTTAAAAATTGAACATAAGAAGAAAATAAGTCACTAAATGGACAAGTGAACTAAATAGAAAGTTTCTAAAAGAAGTACAACAACCAATAAAATCATGAAAAAATGTTTAATGTTTTTAGCCATTAGGAACATAAAATATGTAAAAGAATAAAGTTATCAGATGATATATCAATTAATATTATGTATACATATATGCATAACATGTATGTGTACAATGTACATATATATACATATTCCTGCACATAGTAATATAACATTTATTTCAGTATGGAAAATCAAGAAATAGACGGTATCCATATTGCTCATTACTGCTACTAATATAACTTGCTTTACCAACTCAAACTTTCTACATTTATTATAGATTATGTAATTTGTGAATTAGTTTTATTGAGAGAGATGGTATCAAGAAATGCAGAGAGGAAAATGAAAGATGTTTCTAAAGGGTAGAAACTGGCTCATTATCTTGCTGTGATTGGGTAACTGGGCTTTGGGACTGGACATAACACACATGGCTATGTTTTTCTTCATCTCGCATGCTCACTGACCACTCCAATCTGTAAGTAGGAAATTATTTTCAGGTGTTTTGAGGATTCAAGACTTTCAGAGAAGCCTCATATTAAGATGTGAAAAGTGTGATTGTAAAGAATGTTATTGTCATCACCTTTATATGTGTGTCTTTGAACTATATGAAACAACACTACATGTACCCTCATTTTGTAGATCAGGAAGCTATCTTGTGTCAGGAAGAGCATCATGTGTCCCACTCAGGATATAACCTGTTGATTACAGCATCACAGCCACAGTCAGTACTGAGCACCAGTGAGAATATTATCCAGGAGGCCTTTAGCAATGTGGAAGGTTTGAAAGCAGGGTCCTTTCCAGGATTCAAGGATCCCGCGCATGCTTTGGCAAACGCATTCTGGAAACACTTAACTGAATTACTGAAAATGTTCCATTCTCTGCTTTACTATTTTCTGTGTCTGACAGCTGGGGTCCTCATTATGGGATTGTTAATACTTCACTGAGCCTGGCAAAGTGCTGCTCCCCTGCAGGATGGAGGCCATTCAAACTTTGTCATTATCCATATGGAGTATAGCTAGCTATGTCTTCATCTTCTTTTTCTTATCTAATCAGTAGTGAACAATTACCCAACAGAGAACTGGTGTTAGTTATGTGGACATGCCAAGCCTTACCAGTGCCATGCAAAGTTAGATTACAATAGTAGGAAAAAAATAATGAATAGTCCTCCATATAACAGGATGGAAGCAACACTATGGACATCTGTGGTTAATGCAGTCCTTCACATGTGTCTTCAAAGAGCAGAATTATCCATTCCCTATGCTGGCAGACCTTCTAGAATCCTGGAAGCATTACTCCTCTCTCCTCTTTCTTTCCATTATTACTGAACTAATACAATATTTTCATGAAGATAGTGAGGGTTTTTCCCTAGGAGCAAATAAGAGGTCTAATTTATGTTATCCCCATTTCGTATAGATGCCTTCCTAAACAATCTAATTAAATGGCTGGAAAAGGGCGAACAAGGTGGTGGCTACATTCCAATTCCAACAGGCAGGGAACACCTGTCCTATCTACTATTTTAGAAGTCAGTTGCCTGTTATATAAGCAAAGAATTATATTTCTACTCTTTAAGCCTTATTTATCTTTTTTAAAGATTACATCATACTTGTGGCTATTTATTGGGTTTAATTTGACATTTTGATGCACATATAACTATCAAGTTGAAATATTTAGCAAATATACCACTTAGTGCCCATATTACTCTTTGTGGCAATAATTCTAAATCTACTCTTTTAGTTTTTACGAGATATTCAATACCAAAGAGTGGGCATGGGCTTAAAGCTGTCTCAACCTTCTGAATGCTGTGATACTTTAATACAATTCTATTCTTCATGTTGTGGTGATTCTCAATCATAAAATTATTTTTGCTGCTACTTCATATCTGTAATTTAGATACTCATATGAATTGCAGTATAAACATCTTGTGTTTTCTTGATGGGCCATTTAATCTCTCTGAAGGGCTCTTGACCCACAGATTGAGAACCTCTGGTTTAAAGTAGGTGAGGAGTAGGGCTATCAAGAGGGACCAGGGGCATGGGAACATTAGAGAAATAATAATAGATTTGAGAGAGATTATTAAAGGAAGAAAAATATAGGCTTTAAGTGATAGATAGTGTTGGTATATGGCATCGTAGAGAAGGCTGAATGCATAGTAAAAACATGTACTCATAAAGGAAATCCTAGTGTTAATCAGCATTCCAGGGAAGATTAAATGACAAAATACTGTATTTCTTAGGGTTTCTACTGCCATGAAGAGACACCATGATAAACTCTTATAAAGGACAACATTTAATTGGGCTGGCTTACAGTTTCAGAAGTTAAGTCCATTATCATCATGCTGGGAAGGATGGCATCATCCAAGTGGACTTGGTGCTGGACGAGGGCCTGAGAGTTCTGCATCTTGATCTGAAGGTAGGCAGAAGAAGACTGTCCTCCAAGAACCTAGGAGGAGGGTCTCAAAGCCCACCCACACAGAGACACACTTCCTCCAACAAGGCCACATCCACTCCCACAAGGCTCCATCTCCTAATAGTGCCACACCCATGGGTAAGCATATTCAAACACATGAGGCCAAACCTATTGAAACCACTACAGGTACTGAGACAGGTTTCTAAACTGTAGGATTGAGATTATATTCTAACATGATATTCCCAGGAGTGTACAGGGTGGAAGTTTCAACAGTTTCACTGACAGTATCTGTACTGTACAGTATCAGAGTACATGATGATTCCCAGCCCCTGGACTGACAGCTTAGTATCTCTGTGACATTGGATAGATTATATGATCTCTCTGACCCTCTTTCTACAGTCTTTTTTTTTTTTTTTGTTATAAATTTTTTTTTTATTTTAGATATTTTCTTTATTTACATGCGAATTTCTCCTTTCCCAGTTTCCCCTCCAAAAAACAAAAAAACAAACAAAAACAAACCCCTGTTGCCTCCCCCCTCCCCATGCCTGCCACCCCGCCCTCTCCCACTTTCTGGCCCTGGCATTCCCCTACACTGGGGCATAGAACCTTCACAGGGCCAAGGTCCTCTCCTCCTATTGATGATCGATTTTGCAATCCTCTACCATACACATGCTGCTTAAACAATCAGATCCCTCTATGTGCAGTCCTTGGTTGGTGGTTGAGACCCTGGGAGCTCCGAAGGTACTAGTTAGTTCATGTTGTTGTTCATCCTAAGGGGCTACAGTCTTTTTTAAGAGCTATTTTGAACCATATCTTATTGGGTTGAGAGTGTGGCCTAGTTAAAGGTGGTAAAGTATCTGTTGAACAATGCTCATGGCACACTAATGTGTTTAATATGAGCTTCATTTTTAATTTAATGTTTTCACTTTATAGTAACAGTACATTTAGGAGTTGGTAAAATAATACAGACATATGCATCTAGATGGGTTGAAGCATTCCTCTCAAAATATTTCAGAAGGATGTGATATTCAGTGTCAAATTTTGTCCTATAAATCATTCTCTCTTCTTTGAAGAAAAATAAGAAATACCAGCTACAAATCAGATATGGTAGAGCAATTTAAACTTCGGTATATATTGCATCACTCTTTCACCCTTGCCCTTTCTTTGTAAAAAATAAAATAAAAAAAAAAAAAGCTATAGTAGAAAAATAAAGAAACCTGGCTTCTTCATCACCATGACACAGTGAGTAAGGACACTTGAAATGAGAGTATCTTTCTGGTTCAGCCTTACATAGTGTTAGTCAACATCACCTCTTTGGGACAACAACATCCTGCTGTAAGGGTGATGACAAACACTTCCTTTGAGCTGACACCTTTTGCATCTGAGGTACTGTTCTAAAAGTCACAAACTCTCAAAACAACCGGGAAGATACTCAGCTCTTCGCATAAAGACTGGAGTAGTTAACCAGCATGAAGGATGAAGAGAACTGTAAGTGCTGGACTGTGGAGTGCAGGTCTTTAATCCCAGCACTCAGGAGGCTGAAGCAGACAGATTTTTGTAAGTTCTAGGCCGCCTGGTCTACAGAGTGAGTTCCAGGCTCAGGAGAGTCCAGAGTGAGTTCAGTTGATAACCAGAGCTATACAGAGAAACCATGTCTTGAAGAAATAAAGAAAGACAGACAGGGAGGCAAAGAGAGGGGGAGCAAGGAGAGAGGGAGGATGGGAGGGAGGGAAAAATAAGGAGAGAAAGAGGGAAGGAGAAAAAAAGAGGGAGGGAGAGAGAACCACAAACCATGTGTATATGCTTCCCAAAATTCAGTTACCCAGTCATAATAAGATAATGAGCTTGCTCCTAGCATTTAGGAACAGTCTTTTTTTTTCCCCTCTATATTTTTGATGCCATTTTCCCTTTCAATAAAACCAATTTACCAAATTTAATCTGCAAGCATCAAGGCTGTTTCTCATTAATAATTGGCAGGAGGCGCTCTTCTAAAAATTGTCAGTTTAATACTGTAAAACACAGTGGGCAATTAAAGAAGTGCTTTCACTGGGGTTACGGGGCATGAAATGAGGGCTACCGAACAGAATTGATCATTAAGAGTCTCTGACAGGACATCAGAATTTAGACATATCCCCAGTCCTCTGGCTCTATCAATGATGTAAAGCACTCTAGATGGTGGTGTGGCATGAATATAAGAATGCCACCTAAACATTATAGAAAAGGTAAGGAGGGAGCAATATGTTCTTTTTTATTTAACTGACATGTCAAAGTCCAATTTCTGGTAACTAACTTGCTGCCTCACACCAGAACATTTGTAAGGAAGAGAGGTTTATGTGCCTCCCAGTTCTGGGAACTGGTAAGTTCATGTCCAAGAACAAGGTACTAGCATCTTCTTGACAGTGGGCAAGGGTCTCATTACTGAATCACAGCATGGCACAGATGAGACAGAGCCAGCATGATTCTACTCTAATATTATAAAGCCACCTATGCCATTATGTGGGTCATCCCTTGTGGGTCTCATCTAATCCTAACTACCTTCCAGAGACCCCCTACACATCAACCATAACAATGGCCACACTATGGTTTTTTAGGCTGCCATTGGCATAGCCATGATCGGCCCGTCCTGGTAATGCTACCCTGCCTTTTCCTCACCATTTAACATTTGCCACTTTATCTTGATGGCTGTGGTGACAGGAAAACTCTTATTAAAATCTGTGTGTTTTATAGGACTTTTATGGACTTAAGTGGAGCCTAACAGATGTCCAGCTAGATCAAAGAACATCATGGGGAATATCAAACTAAAACTGGATAAACAAAGCCAAAAAGAACTCGCAGGGGGAAGTCTTCAAATTCAGGATGACAGCCTTAATCAACATAGTTGCCAGGGCCTGGAGAAGAGGTAGCCAGGTTCTGCAAGGTGAATGTATGAATGTCCATATACGGTGTCTCTGGGGGGTGCCATGACCCAGCTCCAGTTGGCTGTTGCTGTACAGAGACTAAGGACTTCTTTATTTTAAAAGGAGAAGGAAATACATCTTCTCATGTGGGAAAAGATTATCATATGATTTGTGGTGGTATTGCTGGAGCTTCAACCCAGGGCCTTCTGGGTGTTAGGTAAACACTGTTTCACTGTGCTAGCTCCCATCCCTGGAGTTCCATGATCTCTATAGCAGCAATCTAACCTAAGTCTCTTGTCTATTAGTGACTCAGTAGAACACCCTGTACCCAGGTGACAGGCTTTGGTAACTTGTACTGCAGGTGGTTGGTGCTGGTAGGGAAATATTCCAGTCCAGTCTGTGTGAGAATGTGTGTAATTTCACGGTGGTGGTTAGAATGAAGATGTGCATCTAAGACACATGGGTGAGTCACAAAAATTGACATCCACAGACCCCATAAGCCTTCTTCTAAGAAGGTAGTTCAGTTATTAGGATGAATGGTGGATGCAAATTGGGGCCTTGAGAGACTTGTTCATAAGAATACTTTGAAAGAAGCCTTCCTTTTTTCCATTCTCGTATGCAGTCTACTGCCATGCTTTTAAATCAATATAAGACAGTTATTTGCAACTTATTGATCTCCATCAATTGGTAAACACTATTCGTTCTTATATATTTTGATACCTTTGACTTACATCTGGAAGAAAGAAGGAAAAATGTGAAAAGTGGCAACAGTTTCAGAGAGATGATTAGAGAGCAGAGGTTCTGTGGTTTTCATCTGATTGTTTCCACCATCTCTCCTCAGTCTACCATTTGTGCTTCCGCCTCATTTTTATATATTGCTTCTATTCCACCAAGGAGAAATTAATTTGGGTCATGAAAGTCCTTTTGGAAAAGGCCAGTTTCTGAAAACAGTGTCCTTACACCGGTGTAAACAAAGCTAGGTCGATCAGCTTATTTTCCTTAACAATTGGGAAATGTCAGAGTGAGGACACTGGCACCAGGAGACAGACAGGTTTCATTGAATGTGGACAGTGAGAGGCGGGTGGATGGTTAGGAGGCTCTGGGCATGTTTTGATCTCTGGATATATTCCTAGGACATAAGAGAACACATGAAAGTAAAAATTCTACTTCAAAATGTTAAGCAGGGTGGCAGAAATGACACACATAGTCTCTTTTATGTTTCTTATAACTTTAGATTTCCTATTATTCAGTGCTGTGATTAGGAAAATCATGAAGGTTAAATGACAGAATAGTAGCTTCAGAAACTTAAGCATTGTTAAACTTTCACATGCATGAAAAATGGAATATTCTCAAGCAAAGCAATTTTTACCATCACATATTCCAATGCAATAGAAAATTACAAGAAAGACACATTAACATATGCATACAAGAAAATTATGCATATATTCCTACATAATATAAATGTACATATATACACATACACACATATGCATATGCATACACATATGCATACACACATGTATATGTATATGTGTACATGATGTATATGTATATATGTAGATCCAAAGAGAAACAAGAGATAGGGCATAAATAAGGGGACAAATGTTAAAATTTATGAGTGGTACTTGAAAGGAAAGTATGAAGCAGCTCTTTACACCATTCTTGCATACTCTTAATATTTGAACATTTTTATGCAGTTAACACATGGCTGCTGGTGATTCTTTGCAGGCAAGATGCTTACTGAGGTCCATGCTACAAGAAGCATGTAAATATCAAAGTTTTCATTTGCCTGTCCCAGGTTGGGGGACCAGTGTGCCATACTAGTTTGATTATTGCCAAATTCTACCCAGGAACGGAAGGAAGTCACTCATCCCTGACTTTTAGGCCAAGTTGAAATATATCATAACACGAGTCAGGTAAACTGTATAGCCTTTGGAATGCATCACCAGAGCTTCCATGAAAGCTCTCGATAATGTCTATGTTAACGGTGTCTCCCAAATCCTTGTCCAATACATATAAAGAGAATAACAGAGAGGTGAACATGAATGTCTTTTATTTCCTCAGATGAGGTGATGAAACAAAAGCCATACCGGAACTGTGTGAATACATGACTTGGGCTGAGCCCAGAGTGCTCCCTTTTCTGTTCTAATTATCCTTAGGCCTAGGCCTGGAATCTTTTAACTTCCATACAATTTAATCTTCCAAGCTGACTGATTCAATCCAACATTTCTCTGCTTCTGACTGAATTGCTTTGTTTGGCTTCATATAAACTTTGGCAATCTGTTCTAATCTTCTGGCTCCTTCTCCTTCTCTGGCTAGTTCTGCTTTCCTATGTCTAGCTTGTTCTTTCTGTGACCTATTTCTGTGAAAGTGTCATACATACCACACCACCATTTTTCTCTCTTACTGCTCATAAGCAATCTCTCTTCCTTTGTTGTTGTTCCCCTGTGAGTTGGGCATATCTTATTTCTGACTCCTTCTGTCAAACCTTTCTCTGATTCATCATTTCATCTGCCCCTCAATTAGATGTCACTTTAAACATGGCTGCTTTCTTCTACAAACCTTACTTCATTGTTAAGAATTAAAAGCATATACTAAGGGCACATCTATATATCATCAAGATCATACTGTAACCCAGGACATGTCTTCATTCTGGCCGGATCATATCTTTGGATGTGATCCCTTGCCAGAGCAGCCATGTTTTGGGGTTAAAATTCCCCTACAGATGAAGCAAGTAATTTGATTTCTGTGCCCAGTTTTACAAAATATCAATTGTGCTATTTGTGATGGCTATTCCTGGTTGTCAACTTGACTACATCTGGAATGAACTATAATTCAAAAACGAAGGGCATCACTATGATCTAGAACTTGAAGCTGGAGGACACAGGCTTCTGACCTGGATCTTACATCGGATGACACAGGCTTTGCCTCTAGATCTTGAAGCACAGTGTGCATGAAAAGCTTAGGCCTGGGCAAGGTAGTGCATGTTTTTAATCCCAGGAGACTGAGACAAGCAGATCTCTGAGTTCAAGGCCAGCCTGGGACACAGCAAGTTCCAAGTCCAGGAGTGTTGGTACATACCTTTAATCCTGGCCATAACCTTCTGCTGGAGGCCTATATAAGGACAATGGAAGAAGGAAGACTCACTCTTCTTTGCCTATTTACACTTACTTGCCAGCACATCTGTTGGAATGAACCTACTTCCTCAGGATTCCAGCTTATAGAGAAGACTAGCTGAAACACCTAGCCTCATGGGATTGAGCAACTACTAGATTCTTAGGCTTCCCATTCACAGCTGCCCATTGTTGGCTTAGTTAAACTGCAGACTCTAAGTGATTATAATAAATTCCCTTAATATATAGAGACATTCCATAAGTTCTGTGACTCTAGAGAACCCTGACTAATACACTATTTTTCCTTTTCTTAGAATTGGTGTTTTTGTATCTTATCCTTTCTATTAATATATTGTTACAGAGAAGTACCCATCTATCCTAACTCTACATAATTCAGGATAGTAGGAGATGGTTCTGCTAGATGATGGTGTTGAAATATTAAGATAATGAGATGAAAGTCTAAGAACATGATCCAACCTTCCTCTCTGCCACTCTCTCAGAGAATAGCTAGTGTGATACGGTCAGTGGAAATAGGACCACTCAGCTTGGTTACTGTAGTGGTATAAAATGTTATAATTGAGACTCAGTATTACCAAGTCTAGAGATGTTGGAAATTAGATCTGTAAGATAATGATGTGGATGTGTGGATGTGTGTGTTCACATGTATGAGGAGAGGCGCCTAAGGTAACATTTATTTTTCTGGGAGATATTTTTTTTTAACCAGGGTCTCTTAATGGAATTTAGGGCTAACTAATTAATCTATTGTGACTGACCATTAAACCACAGAGATTCTCCTGTTTATGCCTCCTCAGTTCTGGTAGTATAAGCACAGACAAATATGTTTTTATCCTTGGTTCTGGGAATACAATTTGGGTTCTCTTGTTTACATAAGTACTTCAGTGATTTATCTCCATAGCTTAAGGTTCTGACATTTAAAGAAATATTTATTTTTTTATGTGTATGTCTATGTGTATTAGCTACTTATATGGTGTTGCCCATGGAAGGCAGAGTGTGGTGTTGTGTTTCTTAGAACTGGAGACACAGATGATGGGAACTGAACTCAAGACCCCTTAAAGAGCAGCGAATGCTTGTAGCTGCTGATCTTCCTTTTCTGTCCTGCTTCTGGGACATTATCTACTTAAAATTAATTTATAAACTTCTAAATTACTGTGTGAGCCAATATTAGGAATACATGATAATCTTACCTGGGGGTTGTTTCTAACTTCGGACACTCTGTTATTGATCTCTCTCAAGTAGTCTTTTTATGGATTGAACCCACAGCCATATATTGAATCCATCACCATTAATGTGACTGAATTTACATGCAAAACTCTTAAAGGGGCAGTTAACATTAAGAGAGATCAGGGGGTGGGACTATGGTGTGACTACTATAAGAAGTAGAAGACATCAGTAACATCTGTGTACATCTGTAATGTATATGCACTATATACATTATATGTATGTAAATGTTCATATAATCTACATGTAAGGTTGTATAATTAATAAGGGGGTGGTGCACTCAAGCTGTGTGAATTCAATTATTTGAAAATCCCGCATTGCCAATTCTGGTTTATTAACTATGCTCTCTGATAGGACACAGAGCAGCAGGGCCACTGGGCAAGAGAACTGTCCACTCAACTGGTACAAACAGCCCATAATTCTTCCTGTCTTAGGCAAGTCTCCCTGTCAAACTCTTTTTTCTCCACCATCACTCACTCACTCACTCACTCACTCACTCACTCACTCACTCACATTTTCCTAGTTATTCAGATCCTCAGCTCTAAGAATGAAAGCCAAGTGGAGTCTATTGTGTCTTAAGCTAAGTGCATGGTATACAACAGAGGCTTTGGATATGAGGGGTACTTAGGAAATGTCCTGCCTATGGGTAAGTGCATGGGAACCATGTCGTAGGGCAGTTTCTACACACTGCAGATTTCTGTTCTCTGAGCCCTGCTATGTCCTGACTTCCTCACTTGCACTCACTGTTAGGCCCTTTCTCCTACTGTTCAAGCCTGTCTATAGTCCATATCTAGTTCTCAGCCATACTTCTTGCTAGAATAATGCTATATTTTTATTTCACACACACACGCGCACACACACAAACACACACACACACAAATAACGGCTTTCTACCTGTTCTTAGGTCATGTCCAAGGTTCCTCACTAAACCTGAACATATCTACGGAGTAAGACTCATGATTACATGCATAATCTACAGGAAAAAAAAACAAGACTCAAGAGAATACTTAATCTACTTCAAACAATATATTTGGCAAAAGGGGAAAAAAAAAAGAAAAAAGATTATAGCTTTTTCCAATCCCAAAGTTGATGCTTCATCACACCCCTTTGGGGAAATAGCAAACTTTTTTGAATCATGAACTGATTGTATTTTAACAAATAATAGATGATTGATTAGATCATACTCAATATTTCATTGGAGTCTAATGGAGAGACAGGGAGAGAGAGAGAGAGAAAGAGAGAGAGAGGGAAAAAGAGAGGAGAGATCATTTTACAACAGCTTTGAGTTTTGTTTTGTTTTATTTCGTTTTCTATTACAAGAACTATAAGAGCTGGATAGGCTTCTGAAGCCTAGTTTCAGAAATATGTGCTCAAGATTCTAGAGGTGGGAGACAGAAGAATTCAAATCCTTCCCCAGATCTGACTTTAATCTACTACACAAGAGTTCCTCTGTGATCTGTTAGTCTCCTCGGACCAAAACAGGAAGATGGAAATGAACAAGAAGAGACCTTCCATCCTTCTCAGTAATTATCTACTTTATCTTAGCAGTGGGAGGCCAGCTTCACTTGGCTTCTAATTTTAGGAGAAAATGTAACTGTAGGTAGCACTGGCCATCATCCTAAGTAAAGTCTGGTTAAGCATCTCTTTTATGAACAGATACCTATATCTGGCCAGGGCTTGGTCCCTCAGGTTTTATGTGAACAGTACTAACTCACAAACTCAGTACTTATCTTAGGTGGGGTTTCTAGTGATTTAATAAAGACCATGACCAAAAGCCACTTGGTGAGGAAAGAGTTTATTTATTTGTTTACTTCTTTATATTCTTTTTACAGTTCTCAAGTTATACTCCATCACCAATGGATGTCAGGGAAGAAACTCAAGACAGGAACCTGGAGGCAGGAGCTAAAGCAGTAGCCACCCAGGAGCACTGTGCACTGCATTATTTCACATGGCTTGCTCAAGTTGCTTTCTTATTCAACCCAGGATGATCTGCCTAGGGGTGGCACCACCCCAGTGTGGTGGGCCTTCCCACATCAATCATTAATCAAGACTTGTCTACAGGCCACTTTATGGAGACATTTTCTAAATTAAGGCCCCTCTTCGCAGATAACTCCAACTTGTGTCAAGTTGACAAAAACTCGACCAGAATAATACCACATGGGAGAACTGGGTACATCTGCCCTGAAGCCTCAGGGTTCCTGTAAAGAGACCTTCAGTTTATTAATAATGTCTGTCCAGCAAAGCAATAGAGAAGTGGACATTGTGATTATGGTTCTTCACTAAGAGATATTTAAAATAACTTACATGTTATCTAATTCCATCAGAAGTAGGACTGAAATTAAAAATTGAACAATTATATCCACTGCTTTTGGAAAAAGAAGGACATGAGGAAATGCTTTTTTTCCCCTTGGGCTAGGCAAAGTTTTGAGAAATCATTTCTCTTTTTATTGTCACTCCTGGAAAAAAAATCTATACAAATCTTGTAAGGAACAACAATTCATTTCCTGTCGGACAGCACAGGTGGTTTGGAGTGGAGGTCAGGATTTAGATATAAAATGTTCTCAGATTTTAAGACAAGATGATCCAGTTACACTTTTAAACTGTTTATAAAATTTGCTGTTGCACAGTTCTGCAATAAATAGCATTCTTTTTTTTCTCTATATGATGTGGCTTTAGTTCAAATGAGTAACAGAGCTGCTCAAAGGGAACCATGTTTGCAGCTTCCACACACTTCATTCGTTCCCTTCTTCCTCAAGATTGTTTTTCTGCTCTTTGTGATCTTCTCCCCATGGTCATGAGATCTTTGCTTTAAGATAAAAGCAACACTCTCATTCTTTACACCCTGCATTCTCATACAGACTAATCCGGAACAGTGTGAAAGCAAATAAGCAGAAAATGACCTTCCCTCTCATGTAGATACTGAGGTTGGTGTTGAGGATGGCTGTTTTATATTCGCTTTAATGTTACTAAGAAGGAGTTCATGGAACAGAAATGGGTGTTGTATGCAGTAGGTAGCCTTTCCCTAGCTTCCCAAGACCTGATAGATAAACATCAACCACAAATTAAGTATAGCTGGATAGACACGTAATTAAGCCAGGTAGACTTTGCTTCTAACCTCAGCTCCATTATTAATAAGCCGTATGGCCTTGAAAAGTGCATGATGATTGTTAAATGCCAGTATCTTCATATTTTCCTCCCAAATAACAGCCCCTCCACCATCTTGATTTTGAATCAACTCTAAAATCCACAAAGTCAGAAGATGTCAGGTTTTTTTTTTTCTCCCACTGATGTGTTTCAGTGCCCTGCATGTGGAGTGGTGCTCAGTAAATGCTTGTAAATGAGGGAGGATGAGATCCTTAGTACAGTTGGCAGCCTAGCAAGGTCCAATAAATGATAGTTACTTCATTATTATCATCATCCTTATTATTATTATTTCTCTATATTTCTCTATTATTTTCAAATTGGCCTCATAGGAACTAAACAGCCCACATTACTGACAGCCGATTTCTTCTTTTCCCTGCAGCTTTATTCTCTTAAATATTTCCAAGTCTTTTTTAGTGAAATTTCAATGACAAATTTTAAATACGTGTTGAGTGCAATCATTATGTTCAATGTCAGCAGCTATGCAGAAAAAATTTATGAAAAGAATATATTTGTATTTTCAATAGGAAAAATGGAGGCTGACATTTTTCACTGTGCAAGTCTTAATGACCCAAATCATTTTCCTGGTCAGACTTTAACAGCTCAAATTATGGGAAGCTTAAAAAAAAAAACCCTTCCATAAACTTCTTAGTCCATGTTTGACACACCTTTGCAATAGGAATTCATTCAGCTTCTATTTTAATCAAAGACAAAATTGCATTGAAATTTAAGAACAGTTTTCCCTTCCTCTATTTTAATTTATTTGTTCTTCTCTCGTACTATACTTCCCAAGTGTGGCTTCTGCTCCCTCTACTCCTCCAAGTTTCCTACCTTTCTCTCCTCTCTCCCACAGATCCAGTGCTACTATCTTTTTAGTAAAAACAGGCCTCCCAGGGTTATTTTCCAGTCCTTTTAAATTAGGAACCCTGAGTCCTTTACAAAATTTTTGATGCCTTTCTGGCACCTTGTGAAAGTGCTTCTTTCAGCCCACTAAAGGAAGGTTTCTGTTCAGGAGAAGACTTCTTTGGTTAACAACTATTGGCCAGAAGGGACCCAAGGTCAAAGTGAAGGTTAGGGGCAATACAAAGGGGTAAATCTAGAGACTGTAGCCAGTCTCATTATAGGAAGACTTAGGGTTTAGGGCCAGATAAAATCTGAGATGCCAAAGCACTATGAAAATAAAGGACAGATATTAAAAAAAGATTTCATTTGTAATACTAATGTACATTGAAGATTCCTGGGGAGGAGGACAAAATAGAGAGGTAGGCTATATTAGTTGCTTTCCCCAAGGCTGTGACAAAATACCCTACCCGAAGCAATTGAAAGCCTAGAGGGTTTGTTTTGGCTCACAGTGTGAGGGGATACAGTCACTGTGTCAGTAAAGGCATAGGTGGCATTAGAAAGATTAGGTCACAGGTCACATTGTGTCCAACATGAGGGAGTAGAGAATAATGTATCCTTGTACTTCTTGTATTTAGCTTACTTTCTGTCTCTCATGCATTCCAAGACACTAACCCATGGAAAGAGGCTATACTTCCCAAATGTGGACTTCCTATCTCATACAGTTTGGATTTCTTATCTCAATGAATACAATACAGAAAATTGCTCATTGACATGTCCAGAGATTTGTTCTCATGATAACTCTAGTTCCTGTGAAGTTGATGATAAATATAAATTATCACAAGTGGAAAGTTTAAAAGAAAAATAATCAGAATTAAGCACTCCATTGATCTTTTTAAAAAAAAGTGACTAGGTATCCAATGCTCACATTACATTAAAGCCACTTAACACAGTGACTTAACTGCACCCCTAACAACATAGGACTGTGATTGCATGGTAGGATTTATCAATGGGTTTAGTTAGTACTTAGTACTGACTAAATTCTTTACGAACTAAGTATAGTAAAAAGCAAAGGCAGTCAAATGAAATCACCTTTAAAAGGCCTTTGGTTAGTTTAATGATAAACATGAAAGGTGTGGTGGTTTGGTTTTCTTAAGAATGGGCCCTCCTGTTCTCTGTGGGCTGAGAATAAAGTCACTCACTCAAGTCAAATAGCTTTGACCATAGCAGGAAG
>NW_022196903.1:95515599-95536623 GCF_008632895.1 Mastomys coucha
TAAAAAAAAAAAAAAAAAGAATGGGCCCTCATGGGCTAGTACACTTGAATCAGTAGTCAGCAGGGAGTGAAACTCTTTGATAAGATTGGGAGGATTAGGAGGTTTGCCTTGTTGGAGGAGAAGTGTCACTGGGGATAGGCTTTGGGGTTTTTAAAACCCAAGCAAGGCTTAGTATTGCTACCCATTCTCAGCCTCTGCATCAGGATGTAGCTCTCAGCTACTTCTCCAGCTTCTGCCTGCTGCTGTGCTCCCTGCCCTAATGCTGTGGATTAAACCCCTGATACTACATGGAAGTCCCCAGTTAAATGCTTTCATTTTTATGAGTTGCCTTTGTCATGATGTCTCTATACAGCAACAGAACAGTAACTAAGACAAAAGGCAAGTATTCTATTTTAACATAACTTAGAAATTTATGTAATATTTACGCATTTTTAGTTCAAAGGTATGTTGTCAAGAACAACTCACAAACTATCTTGTGGTTTGTGGTATGTGGGGTATAGTGTGTGTGTGATAGAGAGAAAGAGGAGACAGAGAGAGAAAGAGAGAGAGAGAGAGAATATAACTCTGTGACATCTGTGTGGTTGCATGTGCCACAGAGGTATGTAGGTCCTGGGGATCGAACTCAGGTCATCAAACTTGGCAGCAGCTGTTTCTACTCTATCTCTAAATGGTATTTTCATTCTTTTAAAACTAAATCCTAGGATTCTAATAGGACTTCTTTTTAAAAACTAATACAAAACAAGAATTGTACATATTTATGAGGTAGTATTGCCACCTATAGTTACACAATTGTTTAAAAGTACATCTATATTTCTTGCCCTTACCTAATCATAACAGTGACCATTGAATGACCCTACCCATTCCCTCTCCCTCCAGTCTCTAACAATCATAATTCTTCTCTGAACTTCTATGAAGTCAGTGTTGTGGATTCTACATATGATTGAGATCACGTGGCACCTGCCTGGTATTACATGCCCGGCTTATTTCATTCAACATTCATCCATCCATCTATCCATTCATCAGTACTGAGGGCATTTCCATTGGTCGGAAGTGGTGAAGAGGGTTCAATAACTAACGAACTGAAGTCGCCTTTTTACATACTGATTTTATTTCATTTTGATATATGTCCAATATAAGACAACTGAATCATATGATAGTTAAGCTTCCTTAATTCTCCAAGGTACTTTATTCTGTTTTGTATAATGGTGATATTAATTTATATTCTCCATTTGGTATTTTCAAAAGAGGCAAGTGATAAATGCTGACAGGCATGTGAGCAGGATTTTATCTTGCAGGCAGAATTCAGCTATACTACCTCAGGTGTTTTAATTTATATATACCATAACTTTCCTATGCACCGAAGGCTAAAATTTCAATGTCAATTCCTGAATATTACAAAATGAATAAACAAAAGTATTTTATGGTAAATATGTATTTTGAATTAAAGTTGTAGAATATAGAATATCAGAAGACAGTGAAACTATATGGGAACATATACATAGTGCCACCATGCAGAGCTATTAAAAAGATCAGTCCATACATTTTGTATTGGTAGTTCAAAGGGTACCAGTTCCAAGGGTACTATGTCATGAACAATATGACTTTCAAATATGATAAACAACTATTAGTGAGATTTGGACAAGCCAAATATGCCTTTAATTCTACCATGGTTACACTCCTAACAAATGCAATTATATAGAGAAACAATGCTAAAACCTACACTACCTTTACAGGGAACACAGGATTAGTCCTTAGTAACCTAAAACAATTTCATGTACCTACAAGAACTTTGAACATTTGAACATGATGCAGGGTGCAGAGCAGTCCCAATATTTGATCTTGCTACTGAGGTAATGCACTATCCCAAATGCTACCTACTAGACAAAGATTCATCTTCTTCATATTCCAGTTGCCTTCACCAGAAAAAACACCTCCTTGCCCACCCTGCCTCTATTATGTAACTATTAGAAAGTATGAGAGCAGTGACAGGAATTTGAAAGGAGATATAAAAAAGTCCTGCCTTCAGGTTTTCAGTCACCAGTGACTAATGACAGCTGCTAAACTCTCGGTTAGCCTTGTGGTCAAGGCAGTGTGAACATCAAAAGGTTTTTCAGTATCTGTTCTCCATACTGTGTGAGGTATACCCTTGCACCTGCTGCCAGAGAAGGCCTCTTTCTCTGCTCTTCTATGCTCTTTATCTTGCTGTAACCATGCATGGTCATGGTCACTTGCAGCTCAGATGGCGGAAGCAGGAGGAAGGTCTACACATATGTTTGTGTCAGCCAAATTCATAGCAGATACTATCTCTGGTCCATAGACACAGGGAATTCTTATTGACATCATGTTTTTATTTCTTCTCTTGTTTAGGTCATTTAAGAATATCAGCTTAGATCAATGTGAATCACTGCAATTTCATGTATGTGTTGAGGGAATCAAGGTTTATGACATTTTCCTCAGTGACTTAAGTGTTTTATTCCATGTGCTGACAGAGGTGAAGGAGCCAAGAGAGTCTCTTGTCTTCCATGCAACCTTTCCCTTAGTCACAGGGAGAAGACATACTCTGGATTGGCTGAGATTTCACATCTCCTATGAACATTTTGGGACATCCATGCAAGCCATTTCTGAATTCTCCTTTGACTCCTGGGCCAACAATCAGACTATCCTGACTTCTTAGTAGCTGATTTCACCCTCACATCTGCCACAACTAAGGACTCAGATTCCATCTCATCTTGCATGTACCAGTGTCTCTTTAAAATTTATATCTGTTACAGCTGTCTGTGGGCTCAAAGAAAGTTGTGATGAGAGATATTATGTGGTGTTTTGCTTTTTCCAAATGTGGAAAGACATTTGTTTCTGCTTTCTACATCCAAAGTAGGAGTTCAAAATCATTCTATAAAATTGTTAATCATGTGAAAAACTGTCAAAAAACATAGAATGAAAAGAAATAGTCCTTTAGTCTACTTTTGCTATCCTCTATAATTGCTATTACAATTTTTTATCTTGTTATTTCTGTTTTCCCATTACTGGTTAATTGGTTGTATTGCCAAATATATGTACATGTAACTATTTCTTGATTAACACTAGCCTTAGACAATGTCTACTATGTACCTAACATGACATGTAAGAGCTTAATAATACAGTGATCTATCTTTTCTATGGTAGAATTATGTTGCCAGTGTTATTCTGCTGTAGTGCTTATAACTTTCAGCTCTTTATTCTCACCTTTATTTAACTGCAGATTCTACTCACTCAGACTACTTTTGATTTTCTGTTTTCCATTAAATTATATCTATTCTTTCTTTCTACCTTCTCCTCCTTTCATTCCTTAAATCTAATAATTATAAGTTAATAGGCAGCTATTACATTACTAAAGTATTATAAATATTTGCTGAATGGTATACTACATACCATGTAGTATACTACAAGTGTATTTCATTTCCTTTACAAATTTTCCTCTGTCTTGTTCTATGCTTATTTTTCTGTCTTTGTTAGGGTTTCTATTGCTGTGAAGAGATAACATGACTATGGCAACTCTTATAAAGAAACCATTTAATTGGGGACTGTCTTACAGTTGAGGTTTAGCCAGTTATCAGCATGATGGGAAGCATTCTGGTATGCAGACAGACCTTGTGTTGGGGAAGGGGTTGCGAGTTCTACATTTGGATCGGCAGGCAGCAGCAACTTATTACCACAATAGGCTTGGCTTGAATATCTGAAACATCAAAGCCTATCCACTAGTGGCACAGTTCCTCCAAACAAAGGTACATCTACTTCAACCAAACCACACTTCCTAATAATGCCACTTCCTATGGACCTATGGAGGCTATTTTTTATTTAAACCACCATATCTTCTTTATAAAATTTTCTTGCATCAACTCTCTCTACTACCTGCTACTATTCTTTCATCATCTCTTAGGTGGGATCAAATACATGGATACCTTTCTCTTAGAGTTTTTCACCTCTTGATTTACTGTTTTGTTTCTTATCCTGTTTTTATTGTCATTCTGAGTTTCTGTGAAATAATTCTAACTCGGATGACATCATGTTTATAATGATGAGAACAACGATGATTATGATGATGCTTCAGTGATTTACTCTATGTGGTCATTTTCACTATGAACTGAAGAATTATCTAGCCAGGGCTATACAGAGAAACCCTGTCTCAAAAAACCAGAAAACAAAACAAAACAAAACAAAAACCAAACAAAACATCTAATGTCTCTTCAGTTAGGTTGGAGATTCTGTAGTTAAGTGGTAGTTGGCCTGGGCCTCCTTCAGGGGGATGCCAGAGAGCATTGCTTTTTCCCTCCCAGCTTATGGTGACTTCAGGGAATCTCTGATTTCCTAGTTTGGGTCATTCCAATCTAGCTCTGTCATGGATCCTACCATTAGATCCCTTAGAAAACAGATGATAATTTCATTTTAAGATCTTTGACTTGATTATAATCCTCGTGTTCCCTATTTAAACATGATCTCAAGTACAGCATTTATGGATTAAGATATGGATATATCTTTTTAGAGACTACTATTCAACCCACTGTAGTAATGAAACTGATTTCTGTATATCCAAAAATATACCATTTCTCTTTCTGTTTCTCCCTAACTCTTCTCTTCTCTTCTCTTCTCTTCTCTTCTCTTCTCTTCTCTTCTCTTCTCTTCTCTTCTCTTCTCTTCTCCTCTCCTCTCCTCTCCTCTCCTCTCCTCTCCTCTCCTCTCCTCTTCTCTTCTCTTCTCTTCTCTTCTCTTCTCTTCTCTTCTCTTCTCTTTCCTTCCCTTCCCTTCTTTCCCCTTCCCTTCTCCTCTCTCTCTCTCTCTCTTTCTCTCTCTCCCTCTCTCTCTCTCTTTCTCCAGTTTTCAGAGCACAAAATTCTACATTTAAAATAAATATTAATTTGAGTATTAATGGCATTGTTTTATCTTTTAGCAATGTTGGTATGGTCTGAGGAAAATATAAAAATTGTTCTTTTTAAAAGTATATTTTATATGTGGGCATAGTGGCACATGCCTATAATTTCAGATTTGGGAAGCAGAGGAAGAAAGATCAGGAGGTCAAAATCATTCTTGGAAAAAGAATGAGTTTGAGGCCTGGCTGAGAAACATAAAACCCTGTCTGTAAAAAGAAATATGTTCTCTTATTGAAGCGATTGGGGTTTTCTTATCTGTGATAGTATCCTATTTCACAGTAGCTATTGCATTAGGCTCTTTTTCTTTGTTTACAACATTGAGTATTCGTTAGCTTTTTTCTTTAATTTCAAGATTATTAATAAAGTAACTTTTGTTTCTTTGTTTTGAGACAAGGTCTAACTATGTATTACAGGGTGACCTTGAGCTCAGGCTCCTCCTGCCATAGCCCTATAAGTTGTTCGGATTACAGGTATGTATTTTTAGCTTGTATGGTGTCATTCTTATTCACCAAGCCTTCCTTCTCAGTCACACACGATTATGGTTTTGTGTTTATAATAGGCTTATGGTTTTCCTTATAAGCAACAATAAAGACCCCCCTCTCCCTTTTCCCCTTCTTTCCCTCTCTCCCTCCCCTGTCTCTCTCTCTCTTGCAGAGTGTGTGTGTATATGCTGTGTGTGTGTGTGTGTGTGTGTGTGTGTGTGTGTATTATAGTTTCATGTTTTACTTTGTTTTCTTTTCAGGTCTCAGGATTTCAAAAAATATGTAAAAACCTCTTGATTGTTTATTGTTTCTTAAGGATGAGTGGACAACCCTCCTCCCTCCCACTGGGAAGGTTGGTACTCATAAGGTTGGCTTGAAGACTTTCATACAAGCTGATACATAGGAAAGTTCCTTATGTATTGCAGGAGTTCTTAATACCAGATGTCAACAAGCTTACTATTTACACTTTCTAGAGTACTCTTCAGGCTTCCTCAAAGGCAACAGATCCTGAATAACTTTTCCTCCCACATAGAATTAGGGATGGGGATGGTTTGACTTAATTTATTCATTCTCTGTCATTTCTTCCAGAGTCTAATAACTACCATTTCTCAATTTCTACATTTTCCAATGTTTTCAAGGTCAGTTCTCCCACCCCCATATCCATACCCACTGTCCTTTTCCCAATTCTATATATTGTACAACTATAACCCTCACCATTGTTTGCCAACCCTTTTTTTATACCTTCTTGAACACACCCAAGCATTTTGCCTATTCCTCATGATTTTTTATGATTTCACCAATTTAATAAATTTGGCCCCTTTCAACATCTTCCTCATGATTTCAACAGTGTCTTTGTAAGAAGTACAGTGGCCCCAATGAAGTTCTTTTGTCATCTTGACTCAAATGATGTGTATGCTTCAGACATTTGTCTGGCTCATTGTGTGAAATGGAAGCAAGATGACACTTGTGTGCTATAAACTAGATGAAGATGCAAGTGCCAAGTTTAGAAGGAACAAGAGAAATGAAAACACCTAACCTCAGTTGCAGAGTTTCTCCAAACTCACATAAGAAAGGATGCCATCAAATTGACTGTAGGAAGTCTCCAAGGAGACACAGAAAGGTAGCAGGAAGTATACATATAGCAGATATAATAGGAGCAGGAATAGATCTGTGTAAAAAGGGCCAAGTATCTCACTCCTAGGTCTGAACATTCAATCAGGACTGGTAAGTCTTGGTAGCAGAGATACTATCTTGCACACATATAAGTGGCAAACGTAAAATTCTTTTAACTTCAATGAAATCATTAACTAACCCACTGCCATTAATGTCCCCAAACTCTCTAAATGAACACAAATTAAACTCCAGGAAGATAAGGTGAATAAAAATAAGTTATTTGTACAGGGGCTATAGAAGTGTCCCTTGTACATGTGCCATTCTTTTCTTCTGATACTAAGAAAGTAGTCATTGATAAAGTATTTCCACTATACTTTATTCATTAGAGTGACCTTAAGAAGGCAACCTTGTACCCAGTGAACCATTGCTTTTCTGTGAAACTGAATGAAACAGAACCCCTTTCATTCAATTGATGAATGAGTTACAAATAGTGAATCTGAAATAGTTAACAAAATATTGAAGTGAATAGTCATTCAACTTATTTTCTTATGAAAATTAGTTAAACAATATAATCTACACTTTAGGCTATCAAGGAGATAGTCATGAAGATTAATAATATTGACATGGAAATATAATAAGCATTAGGACCAAGAAAGAATACATTGAGTTAAGTTGATATAAGATGGTAGATGTATGCCAAAATTAGCTTAATATGAACAAATTTTTATACTTAAAAGGTAAACACTGTTAAAGGGAATCAAACAGAAACTCAAATATCTAATACATGCAAGAAAAAAACATTAAAGATAAGGACATGGAAAAATAGCAAATGATAAAAAAAAACAAAAACAAAAACAAAAACAAAACCACCTGCTTTGTTAGCAATAAAATGACTTCCATAAAACTTCTTTGTTGCCTCATCTTTAAGCTGTACATTTCTTGAAATCTTGTCTTAAATGTGAGTTTCTGTTTCTGTCCTAGAATGGTGGAGTGGAACTAAGGATCAGGAATAAAGGTTCTACCCTCACAGAAACCTTTTCCAATTGGATTTCCCAGTTGTCACCACAGCAGGGAGAAGGAAGACTGTGAGACATATACACATGTGTGTAGTTAGGCCTGATAAATGTATCAATTAGTTCTCTTCAAATTCTGGAGGTCAAATACCTTTAATACTCTACCCTAACTGTTAGGAAAGGCATAAGATACCATCAGTGAATCAGAGGCCATGAGACACTGCAAGCTTGGGGTTTAGAATTATTCTTCATAGAAAAATAAGCCAGTCCTTCTTTATTTCAAATAGGAGGGAAAGTAGATATTGCAGCATTGCCAAATTTAATAGAAGAAATTGTATTTGAAGAGAATCAAGTTGCACATAACTCACCATAACATAGAAAATATCTGGAAGCCCTCAACTGCTTACTAGACTTGAGAGTGTCTATTACTCAGAACTTTGTTTTACACCCTCTGTGGATACTATCAGACACAGAGAAACCTTAGATATGCCTATCTGTCACTGGATTTGGGAGACTGCTTGGAAGGCGAATAGAAAATTATGTATCAGAGTGGCCCACCAAGCTCAGAGCCATGTTAGTATACTGGCTATTGAGGATGATGAAGGAGGTTTGCAGGCCATTGACCTCTTCCGGGATTTCAACTTTAGTAACAATTCTGGTGAGTGAAACTCCAGCGTAAAGAGAGAAGAGTGTTGTACTGGCTGGTTTTGTGTGTCAACTTGACACAGGCTGGAGTTATCACAGAGAAAGGAGCTTCAGTTGAGGAAATGTCTCCATGGGATAGTGATCAAGCAGGTGATGGTCCATGTGGGTGGTGCCATCCCTGGACTGGAAGTCCTGGGTTCTAAAAGAAAGCAAGTTTAGTAAGGCAGGGAAAGCAAGCAAGTAAGAAACATCCCTTCATGGCCTCTGTATCAGCTCTTCCGTCCTGACCTGCTTGAGTTCCAGTCCTGACTTCCTTTGGTGATAAACAGCAATGTGGGAAGTGTAAGCTGAATAAACCCTTTCCTTCCAAATTTGATTCTTGGTCATGATGTTTTGTGCAGGCATAGAAACCCTGACTAAGAGAAGTGTGGACTAGATTCTCAGGTTCAGAAGCCAAGTCTTAGGTCAGTGGTTCTCAACTTTCCCCATGCTGTGACTCTTTAATAGAGTTCCCCATGTTGTGTTGACCCTCAATCAGAAAATTATTTTTGTTGCTACTTCATAACTAAATTTGCTACTATTATGAATCACAATGTCAATATCTTGTGCTTTCTAACAATCTTAGGCAATTCCTGTGAAAGGGTCTGTCCTAGGAAAATGCAAGCAATTATTGAATATGGAGTTTTGATGTCCTATTTCACTAATAAATGTAATTCTGCTAACTTTCCCATTGTACTTTCCAATGTACATTGTATTTTGCACTTTCCCATAGTATCATTTTCAAAGTATGAGAAAAAAATGAATTTGAGATGTAGGGACCCTACATCTGTAATCCCAGCACTTTGGAAGCTGAGGTATCAAGATTGTGGAGTTTGAGCCCAACTTGGGCTACATAATGAGTTTTGGGTTACCTTGAGCTACAGTATAGATAGATAGATAGATAGATAGATAGATAGATAGATAGATAGATAGTAGATAGATGATAGATATACAGACAGACAGATAGTTAGATAGATAGATGATAGAGAATTTTCTTCAACTCGACAGAATAATATGAGAATGACAGAATAATATCGAGTTAATATGTTTGTAGATATAGTCCTCTAATGTTTAAACACAGTAGCTACCAAAAGCAAAGAGGAAAAGAATGTGAAAAGTGACAACACACAAAGTGAGATAGAATGAGTTAGGGAAGATAAAAGAGTTTCTATCACTGTAATAAAATACAACAATCAAAAACAACACAGGGAAGAAAGAGTTTATTTCATCTTATCCGACCAGGTTACAGCACATAACAGAGAGAAGTCAGGGAAGGAACTCAAGGAAAAACCTGAAAGCAGGAACTGAAGCTAAAGCCATGGAATAGTACTGCCTACTGGTCTGCTCCCCATGGCTTGCTCAGCCTGCCTTCTTATAGCATCCAGGACTGCTAGATGTATACCACTGTTATGGATTGTTCATGCTTGGTCCAGGGAGTGGCACTATTAGAAGGTGTGGCCCTATTGGAGTAGGTATGTCACTGGGGTCTTTAAGACCCTCATCCTAGCTGCCTGGAAGCCAGTCTTCCACTAGCAGCCTTCAGATGAAGATGTAGAACTCTCAGCTCTGCCTATACCATACCTGCCTAGATGCTGCTATGTTCCCACCTTGATGATAATGAACTTAAACTCTGTACCTGTAAGCTATCCCCAATTAAATGGTGTCCTTTATAAAACTTGCCTTGGTCATGGTGTCTGTCCACAGTAGTAAAACTCTTACTAAGACAACCACCTGTATCAATCATTAAGAAAGAAAACATCTTCTTCATTTGCCCACAGGCCAGTCTGGTGAAGATCTTTCCTCAGTTGAAGTTCTCTCTTACCACATGATTTCAGCTTGTGTCAAGATGACAGAACACGAGCCAGCACAGAAGATGTTCTTGATTTTTGAACTTTTTTTTCTGACTAGGAGCACCTTGTTAGTTTCTCTCCGGAGCTTAGTCTTATTTGTGTCTGTATTTCAGTTCTCCAAAAAAAAAAAAAAAAAAAAAAAAAAAAAAAAATTCCCAAAGCCAAAAAAGACCCCACAGGTTATCTCTGGTTGCCAAGGAAACTACCTGGATTTGCATTGACTTTTACGGATTCCTGAGGGCAATCCCTGTCAGATGCAGGGCCCACAGTGACACTGACCTCAGAATTGCTGCTGACAGCATTAACCCTCATTCTATTTCCAGATCTGGCCTGCTTGCCTCTCAGGTCCTCTAAATCCTGAACCTTGCCAAGGGGCCAGGACTCTGATCATGCTTTAGTGCACACCAATTTTAGTACTACGAGGGCCTTACGTGGATAAAGGAGCCTTGGGATACCTCTTTCTTTTTTGAATTGGATTTAGTTTGTACCTTGCTTTTTTTTTCCTTCTTTGTGAAATCATGTTTTTATTTCATGCAGCATTAGCTGAAGATAGATGCCTGGAAGCTGTAAGACTTTCTTCCATGCACCAGGTACCCTTTTGCATATTGTTACAGTTGTATCCAGAATGAAGATCCCAAAACATAGCTTTTTTCAAAAATGACATCATCAGAAACCTATCTCCATAGTAATTCTTTGTATTTCTACATGCAAATTAATCACAAGGGTCTGTCCAAGTTCAAGGGAAGAGCTAAGGACTCATTATTATTTGATAATATAGCAGTACAGTTCTAAAGTATCATATAAGTCAAGAGATATTTTAATTTTCTGTGGAAAGTACAATATACTAATAATCCTTTGTTGTCTACAATTCACAGCTCCCCACACTCACTTCTTCTCCAAAGCGTTTCCCCCAACTTTTATCTTGTTTACTAAACAAAATAAGCATGAGTATCAGTGTCTTGAGTAAACTAAATCAGATACATGTACAACTGAAATTCTGTGGGCAGAGCCCTGGGTTCCTTCTTGTTTCCTTAGGCTTCTTCAGTATTACGACCCTCAGTGCATAAAATTGTAAACTAAAGAAAGCTTTCTCTATCCCTGTACCTAACCCATCATGGTACAAGAGCCTTACGCTGGCTGACATGTCTAGACAAACTCATCGAATCTCTGAAGGTAAGAGGCAGACTTCAGCTATGGATCCACTATAAAGCTAAGATCTAGCCATTTCTATACTTCTGTTTAGACAGAGGTCAGTCTTATTCTCAGAGGGTTTCTGTACTTATGGCTATGCACTCTAAAACTTCAGTTTGTTTCTTTGAGTATTATGATTTTCTGCCCAAAGTAGCTTGCTGTCTCGAGGTAAAATAAGAATGTTGGTTTCTCTCTGGCAGGCTTCAGGTCAAATTCCCAGTACTCACATTATCCCTCACAACCATCTGCACTTTGTAGCTTTAAATCAGGTTGATATGCTTCATCACTGGTCTAAAATCTGAGCAGTACAAGCCCACAGTGAGGATTCAAGTGGTAATTTCTTTTTATTCTAACTCTTTATTCCTCAGATACAGAGCTTTCAGTGTTTTCCTTTTTCTTTCTTTTTTTCTGTTTTCACTTTTTTCTTTTGACCTCTTTTTTAATAGCTTTCAAGCCATTCTTGGATCAACCACAAAATACAATAGATTGAAAGGAATGGTCTGACTAAGTGTGCATGAAGATGGCTGATGCTCTTTAGAGATAGTTGCTTAATGGAGCCAATACCCTGCAGATCTAGAGTAAACACATCCAAATTCTGTGAAATTTTCCAATGTTGGTTTTAAAGGGCAATAGAAGGAGAGTACAACATCTTACTTCTAGTCTATTCTATAAATTTCAAGATAAAAAAAGGACTTAAAAATGATACCATCAGGAAAAGAGAATGTAGCTCCAAATATTTGTCTGTGTCCTTTGTTAGCTTAGGACCCTAAAGGAGGATGACTGACTTTGTGACCAGGAAGAGCTTCTAATGACTTCTAGTCTGAACAACAAATGACAGTTCTGTATTAAAAATGAAAATATCCCAAACACTTAAGCCAATCAAAGTGTTGCAGTTGAAACATTTCTAAGATAAAAACAAAGCAATTTATCAATGATCACCTTTTATATCAATGAAATTCTGGAGGAGGAATAGACTCTTGTAAGTTTTTCTCTCTTTGAAATACTACAGTTTAGTTGGTTATCTGAATGCATGGGCTCTGGAAGTGGGCCTTTCAAACATGGCAGTTATCCTTTATATTGAGAATACTATGTTAATTATGCTCCTTATCTATGGCTCTCACCCTTTTGCTGTGGAGGGCCCATTGGTTAACAATTACCATTCTGGGTATTTCTCCATTAGGGCCTACAGTTAAGATGCTGAGGTGTGAGTCACAACAACACATCAGTACAAAGCATGATATGTTATCCTGTATAGTGATCAGCTCATGGACAGTATTTGATGATCTGCTCAAAACCAATCAAGGAAGACAGAACTCTCATGTTGCTTTTTTGAGTTCCTTTCCATAAGATGAGAGGAATCAAGAACAGCAATGTGCTTCCACATTGAGAATAATGATGCAGCAAACCCAGTGGTGATGTAAACCTGTAATTTCAATTATTCAGGAGACTGACACCACAGGATCAGCAATTCAGGGCAGGCTTAGTCTATAAAATATGATCAAGGTTGGACTAATTAATTTAGCAAGAGTTTGTCATAAAATAAGGAAAATAAAAAGGACTGGGTGCTGGTTATGTAGCTCAGTAGGTAAGTACTTGCCCAACATGACTAAATACCCTAGGTTCAATCCCTACTACTTCAATCAGCCAATCAATCGTTCATTCAGCAGAGGATGTGTAACTAGCTCAGCAGAAGGATAGATGGTTTGCTTTCATCCTAACTCTACCAACTAGAGTGAACTATATCTCAGAACTATTGGGTTAGGGAGGCTGTGAAATCCTTTTGGGCTCAAACTAATCTGCTTTTACTTGCATTAGAAAGACTCTTAAATAATGGAAAACACACCAAACCTATGAATAGAAGAATAAGGTAAAACACAGAAAAGATCACATACCAGCAGGTACTTGATATTCAAGGGTTGAACATGAATTACTCCATTATAAAAATGCCAGGAGAATACATATCTTGATGCATTAGGGAATGAAACTGAAGGCAACTGAAAGCAAAGTCCCACCTAAATATATATTTCAAGATCAGCTTCCTGAGCAAATGCAGTTCTTTATTGATCTTATTTCCTGCCTTGCCCAGCCTTGTCATAGGCCTTGCGATGAATTAAACATGCATAAACATGTTGAGTGCTGAGTGACCATAGAGGTATATGCTTGAAATCTCAGTACTGAGGGCTTGAGTTCAAGCCATCCCCAGTTATACAGCAGGTTCTAGGCTATCCTGAGCTCCAGTATAATTCTCTATAAACAGTGCAAGAGAGAGAGAGAGAGAAAGAGAGAGAGAGAGAGAGAGAGAGAGAGAGAGAGAGAGAGAGAGAGAGAGAGAGAGAGAGAGAGAGAGAGAGAGAGAGAGAGATTAGTCTTTACTGATGAGCTACTGATGATCTTTATATCTTAGGGACAGAAACCAACTGATCATTTTTCAATATCACAACTGAAAAAGACCCAGGGGTTACTGCGTTTTTCTTTGCAGACTTTGCTTTAGGGAATCTTTAGGTTCAGAAATACTAAGATACTTCTTCAGAACTAGAACAGATGAAAGTTTGTGATATACTTCAGCTTTTGACAGACTTCATTATTAAAGATAGTTCAAATACAAAGTTTCATGCGAGAGCAGAGTAACGTTTCCACATGGCCACTTTGTCTCTTCTCTGTGCCCAGCAAGCTTTCTGGGCTCAATGGACAAGAAAAATTAAATATGTTATGCTGCTCTGCCTCAGCTCTCTGTGGAAGTGCTGGATCAAGGTGGGATGCCAGACCTCTTATAAGGCCACTGCTGCCCCAGGGTCAGTGGCAGGCAGTAGAACACATTGGGCAGCTAGGGGCCAAGTCAGGGCCACTGAGCAAGAAATGACTGCAGTTGGCTCAAGAAGCTTCAAGCTACGAAAGCTTCCGGAGAGAATGCTCTTCCCTTAGGGTGTTACATTCTCTCTTCCCTTAAGGTGTTACAGTCTGATAAAAAAGTCACTCTCAGACAGTATTCTGTAAAATAACTCATGTACTTTAGTCCTTGTGGATAGGATCTTATAAACATTTTTGGAATGGCTTGAGGTCTAAAGGCAGATGCTTTCTATTGGCTTGGTCCTAGATGTTAGAGATACCTTATCTACATGTGAAAGGTCTTCAGGTATTGTCCCTATATGACTGATTGTCACAGTCCTCTCCATGAGGTATCATGGTCACATGTTCTGGGACAGGAACCTGGTTGCGTGCAGGTTTAAACACCTATGATTCTCAATTATGAGGATTGTCAGGGTTCCTGAATCCATTCAACCTTACCAGGTTTTCTGTCTGGTGACATGGTCCACTGCCCCACAATGTCACAATAAGCTTACATGATTTTGAGTAAAACTGCTGCTGTAAATGCCGATCTCTAAGCAACAGAATACAAGAACAACAGCCTTGTCCAACATTTAGTCCCTTTGTGTATAGAACAACAGTAACAATATATTTTTCCTTAGACTTGGGAAGACAAGGTGAAGTAAGGACCGACACATGACTGTCACCAATGGTAGTCTTACTTCAGGTGTTATTGTTAATATTTGGCTGAACTTTGAAGGGTAGCTTAAAATAAAAAGTGATGCATAGGTAGATATCGCTCACTGAAGGAACTGAAATATGCTTTGCTCTAAATAGTTACATCACTAAACTTCATCAGAAAAATGTGCTTTTAAGGATGCACAAGTGTTCAAACTGTTGCATTGTATATTTCAGTTAGAGAGGGAGCATGATTTATGCATCTGCAAGAACCAGTTTTCTATGCTAATCCAACATCCCTTTTCTCAGAGTTGCACTGAAAATAAGATAGGGATTTGCATCAGCCCTTCTGTGTCTTTACAATTCAGTCATTTTTGCTTTGTTGACTTGACTCTTTATAAAGAAATGTTTTTTATACCCCCTCCAGTCACTAAACATAGAAATTAAATGAAAATAGAATGGTTTCCTAATGAGATCAAAAGGAATTTGTGCCTCTAAGAAGCACTGGAGTCCCAGAAGTATCAATACAAAACACTTATGATAAAAACACTCAGATTTTTTGAATAAAAAGAGGATTGCTCAATTTAATTCAAATAGATAAAATGTTTTCAGCTGACAGTTTAAGTGTTATATGCTTGAGTTTTGGACACTATAAACCACCAAAATGGTCCCTCTTGACTTAGGGAGGAAGAATGGGGAAGCAAGCACATCCTTTTTGTCATAGAACAAAAGATAATATATTTACTTGTGTCCTCTAGAGAGCACCATATACAGAATGCATGCATCACTTACTACAAGTTGAGCTAGTTCTTACTTCTTGGCAGGAGAAATCTGAATCATTCACCAAATGAAAACATCGTTTAAAGCATAGGTTGCCTTCTACTTCCTTTATATTCTCTGTGCTTGTCCCAAAAGGAAATCTATTGAAACGCCAAATCCCACTGACATGCCCCAATAATGAGATTTCAGTGGCTTGGGTGAGCTGTTTCCTGAATTTTTAATTCCTATATGCTTGATTAGAAAAAAAATACAGAAAAGTCCAAGTGTTTATGAAGATATTTAGCCAAGATAACCAATGTGATTATTAAGGAAAGGGCCCTCTTGTTTCTTTTCAGATCTATAAAATCATTACAGTTGTGGAGCATTTATTTACTTCTTATTTATTTTTGGTAGAGGATTGGAAATGTGTTTTCTTTTGTTTGATTACTTACTTAGATATTTTTTAGAACAGGATTTGACCATTTTTAACAACATGTTTTTCAAAGGCTTCTCAGCTATCTCCCTGCTATGATATTTTTATCTTTAAATATTAACAAAACCAAAAAATATATTAACAAAAGCTCCAAGACTTTCCCAATTCCAGATATCATGGTAGTACTTTGGTATCTACTGATTTGTTCTAGGACCCTCTCTCCCTCTCCCTTTACTGATTCCATAGAAATGTTTATGTTCTTATTTATGGCATTTCCAATAACCTATACACACCCTCCTATAAACTTGAATAATATGTAAACTCCTTTTAATTCCTAATACAATGTAAATGCTATAGAAATGGTAGTTATGGTATATTGTTTAGTGAACTATTACATGAAAACGCCTATATACAGGTACCATGAAGGAAATGCTTCTTTTCTTTTCTAAAATGTTTATTTATGTTTAGATGAAGGCACGATTATAAAAATACACATAAGGAGTCATTCATTTTATTAGTTGTTTTGGTCCATAGACTAAATAAATAGAAGCAAATAGGGAGAGAATGCTATACCAACTTTAAAGAAATCTCTACCCTTTTTTTCCTAAATTTAAGACAAAATTGACTGTACATGGATAGCTGAGATATCAGCTTGGAATTTTGAAATTCAAGCCCACTACATACAGCAATCTCATTCTGTGAGAATCAATACATCTCGGCATCCTGGCTAGACAGTGGATCCCGGGGCATGCTGTTCACGCCTCATACAGCCCTCGCTGGCAGTACTATATGTTTTAGGGCACCACATCAGGATTCTGGCTGCAGAAACCTAGGGTTGGTGCTCAATTTGGGAAGCCAATTTCTCCTACCCACTTAAAATTTTATTAGCAGAAGAATATCATCAAAGACTGACAGCTATGATATCAACTAGCTCGAGGAGCCCGCAAGAAGAGAATTTTTCTTTAATGATTTTTCACAATTTCTCTCCTCTATGAATTTGCTTAGAAAGCTAGGTTGTCTTTAAAAAGTTTTCTCAAGAAAACTTATTTCCGTTTCCTATGTGGCCTTTTAAATAGATTCGTCATTTTCAGATCCTTGCTTTCATTTGATGCAAAAGCAAGGGGCAATAATCTTTTTCCATTTATGATTTGCTGAATTTTGAGGTTGGGTCAAGGGAGCTTTATGGAAATTAAGAAGCTGTCCTTGTTCTCTGAGCCAAATTTATCATGTTTAACCTCTACAGATGCTAATGAGAACCACAGCTGAACTGTCCCAAAGGAATGTCACACCAGTGCCAAACTGTATCCCCTCTGCATTTAACACGACATTGAAATGGCAGTCCCAACTGTTAAGAATGTAGTTAAGGTGATTTCCTGCAGACCTTCCTCAAACCCCTGGGCAGTTGAAATGATATATCCAGATCTAAGCTTCCCCTGAAGAGGTCAAACTACCTAAGCTTTAACCTTTATCTGCGTTCATAAAAGTCTTATCCTATAAGTACAAAATGGGCCTTATATCAGAGAGTAGCCTTGTGGCTTCGAGCACACTGTTTACTTCGTTGATCGATACTATTATCAAATGAATATTTTTGAAGTGTTGCACGAAGCAAGGTTAATATGTTATTAAAGGAGAGACCTAAAATGCAAATAAACAGAATATCTTAAAATTAGCATGTGACAGCTAAAATTCAGTCTTCACTTGATAGGATATTCAGTCACCTAGAAGACTGACATTGTGACATGTCCATGAGGTAATTTCTAGAAGGAGATAACTGGAATGGGAAGACCCACTCAAACACAAGAAGCACCTTTCTGTGTGCTGGGTCCAGGGCAACCAAAGGGAGAAAGTAGGCTATAGGGGAGCGTTCACTGCTCTCTGATTCTTGACTGCAGATGTTACCTTGAGCTCCAGCCACCATGCATTCCCTACAATGACAGGCTGAATTCTTGTACTGGGAAGTCAAATAAAACCATTCCACTTAAAGATATATTTGTCAAGTATTTTGTCATAAAAATGAAATGAATAAGTTCTACACAGCAGGTAGTACAATGTATAGAGAAGGTAGGAAACAAGGTGCTGTGATGGTGAAGATCTAGGATGAACATGCGCATCAAGGAGGTCAGTAAAAGGATGCTACGAAATGGACGTATTTCAGAAGTGCCCTAGTTCAGATTGAGACTGTCTCCCCTCTGTTTATATTGTAAAGCCCTGGTCCTCAGCTTGGGAATTTGGGAAGGTGAGAAGCCTTTATGCCACTAGGGAATATGCCCTTAAAGGGAATTTAGGGGGTGGCGGCTAAGCTCTTCTTCTCTGTCATTTGCTCTCTGGCCACAATGATATTGCTTCTGTTTGATCACATGTTCCTTGTCATTATATTCTCAATCACCCCAGACCCCCAAGCAAAGGGACTAATTGATCACAGTCCCAAATCCCATACACTGCAATCCAAATTCACATTTTATTTTATTTTATTTTTATTTTTTATTAGATATTTTCTTTATTTACATGTAAAATTCTTCTTTCCCAGTTTCCCCTCCAAAAAACAAACAAACAAACAAAAACAACAAGAACAAACCCCTGTTGTCCCCCGTGCCTGCCACCCCACCCTCTCCCACTTCTTGGCCCTGGCATTCCCCTACACTGGGGCACAGAACCTTCACAGGCCCGAGGTCCTCTCCTCCTATTGATGATCGAATTTGCAATCCTCTACTATACACATGCTGCCAGAACAATCAGACCCATCATGTGCAATCCTTTTATAAATTGATTGTATCAAGTATGTGCTAGAGAGACAGAATGCTGACTAACATAGGAAGACATCTTAAGAAAGAAAGGAGGGTGTGTGCAATGTCTTTCTTTTCTCAGCACACACACAAACTTAGAATCTATATGTTCTTACTTGGGGGAGTTAGTATAACTGTTGTGTTAGAGCTTTCCCAATAATTCAAGATGAGTGTATGCGCCCTTCTACCTGCCATCCTAAAGGCTTAGAACACAGTTATTCAATTAGCCTTTTCCTTTTTTTAGTTAAGTCTTAAGTTTTGCCTTTCTGGCTACCTGATATTGGTAATGTTAGCTGTTTCTAGGCAACATTACCAATAATAAAATGAGTCCACTGTATGAGTACATTTAAACTAGGAGACACATACCTAATAAGAAGCCATTGCTTATGCTTTGTTGAGTGAGATGAAAGGTCAACTTTAAAAGTGATGCTGACTTCTATAGGGCAAGGGCTGCTCTTATATCTGTGTAGAGTGGGTCTGGTCTTGCACATGACCTATTTCTTTGAGAGAGTTGTCATAATCACAACCATTCCATGGGCTTCTGCAAAGATTTCTACGTCTAAAGAATTCACACTGCCTTCCTGGAAGCTCTGCACCCCCAATCTCTACTATTCAGTATATTGAGGCCATGGATGCTTCATGGTGAGTCCATGAGTCCAAATGCTTGCTTGAACTTATGATAGTCTCTACTTAGTCCTTCATAGCAATAGAAATAAAAGATGTAGAACACAGAGAGGTGTTGGTATAAAATACCCCACAAAAGTAAGGTAAGAGCCTTGAATGAGAAAGAAATCAACAAAATTGTTTTCTCTCAATTCACTGAATATATCAGCCATTGGATAGGACTAATGTTGAGTCAGAGAATCAAGCTATTTCACTGTTTAGTTCCTGTCTGAATTCATGGAACAATGAATGTAAAAAAATACAGAGGAAGCAAATGCTGAATGGTAAAGTTTCATTGTACTAAGTCAAGCTCCAAAACTTAAGTAAAAGTACACCTACTTCACTTCCCAAAAACAGTTTAAGGGTGTGGGTGAAGGAAGGAAGAAAATGAGAAGGAAAATGGAAAGAGAAAGCAATTTCATCATTAATGTAAACAGTACAGGAAGATGTGGTCCAAAACCAGGCTGATAAGAAGCTATTTTCACCAGTAGTCGAGAGGAACCTACCACAGATCCTATCCCAGTACGCTTCTGCAGCATAGTACTTGGGAAGTCCTGACCAAATGTCTGCAAATGTGCTTTTTGAGTCTAAGATATTCTGACTCAAATCCTACCCGCTCTTAAAAAACAAAATCCATTTTACTATGGACCTTTCTGCAACATCACCAGCAATCTCTTATCTCTGAATTATTTATACAATCCAATCAATGCTGCACAGATTTGCCACCTCTAAGACTTTATCTTATATAAGATATCTCCTTTGTGATCAGCTTCTCAGTTCAATCAGATAACATTCTCTTGAAGAGAGAGGGAGGGGCCCCTCTACCTTTATGTTACCTCAGCACTTCTTCAGCAAAGGCTCAGGTTAAGATGGCCAATTTCTTTTGATGAAAATTCCAGATAGCAGCATAAATTTCCTACTGTGATAACTTGTCCTTGCTAACATAGTATAGAAATAGCCATAGAGAGCAGGAAAACAGGGTGATGAGATTATGTTCAAACAAACAAATAAACAACTAGGCAAAAAGAGAGGTTCATTTTGGCCTCTTAACTGACTCTGCTTCTACATAAAATATAAGCTCACATCATCTACCTAAAAATCTACTTGCAAATTGACTAATGATTCTAGCAAAACCATGTGTAGCATTCTGTCACTAATTAGTTCACCATTCATCATGGTTGTTCAATTCTATATGGTAAAGACATTCTCTAGAGAAGAGAGTTACAGATATGAGAGAAGAGAGAAGTAGTGTGATGGGCCAAATTGATACTGGGTTAGAACTTTGTCTCAGTTACTTTCGATTACTGTGAACAGATACCATGACCAAGGCAATAGGAGGAAACAGGGAGGTTGCTTACAGTTCTAGAGGGTTAAGTCCATGATCTTCATGGAAGAGAATGTGGTGGCAGGTATGCAGGCATGGCACTGAAAATGTAGTATAGAGCTTACATTTGATAAACAAGGAGAAGCCAGATAGAATGAGGCTGAACATGGCTTTTGAACATCAAAACCCACCTCCAGTGACACACCTCTATCAATAGGTTCACACCTTCTAGTTCTTACTAAAGAGTTTGATCAAGCCGGGCGGTGGTGGTGCACGCCTTTAATCCCAGCACTTGGAAGGCAGAGACAGGCAGATTTATGAGTTCGAGGTCAGCCTGGTCTA
>NW_022196903.1:95536633-95547572 GCF_008632895.1 Mastomys coucha
AAAAGAAAAGAAAAAAAAAGAGTTTGATCAAACTGGAAACCAACCTTTCAATTATGATCCTATGGGGAGGCACTCTTATTCAAAACACCAGATTTCAAAGGCAATTTTCCTTTATGCTAATTATTAGCTTAGAATGAAAGTCCCTTTTTACCCATACTGAGAGGTGCAGAGATGGCCATGATTCCTTATAGTATTGGTGATAAAAAATGAAAAAGAAAATAATGAAGAGACAGATGAAGTCAATGAAGGGGATCTTGTTTTGCATCACAATAGAATTTCTAGTCCATTAATATTTATTAAGCTTTTTATTGAAAATAACTACAAAGTATCTGAAGATTCCCAGCACATAGAAATGATGAATGCTTGAAGATATTCAATTGTCACATACGCTTAGATTATTATTGTATAGTATTTTCACGGATTAAGTAATCCATAAATATGTAAAAAAATCACATTAATTTAAGGCTGGTGAGATGGCTCAGTGGGTAAGAGCACTGACTGCTCTTCCGAAGGAAGTTCAAATCCCAGCAACCACATGGTGGCTCACAACCACCTGTAATGAAATCTGATACCCTCTTCTGGTGTGTCTGAAGACAACTACACTGTATTCATTTATAATAATAAATAAATCTTTGGGCTGGAAGAAGTGGGGCCAACCGGAGTGAGCAGGATTGATCGGAGTGAGCAGAGGTCCTAAAGTCAATTCCCAACACCCAGATGAAGATCTGTACTGCTATAGTGTATACTCATATATATAAAATAAATAAATCTAAAAAAAAAAATTAAAATTAAGACATAACACAGTGTGTGTAGAAATTTTCTTTGAATTAAAACCTTCCATCCTGGAGAGAGATTCTGTAAGACTCAAAGTAAACAACTTACAAGTCTCAGGAGTTCCCTGAAACTTTCAAAATTTATAAGCCTCCTCCCACTCCAAGATTATAAAACAATAAGGGAGAGGTATAAGTCGAACTAGTTAAACTGCTTGCAAGTTACACAGAGAGCTCCAGGGATGTGGCTTTCATGAGTTGGCATTCATGATGGAGAGGACTGTTTTGATGGATGGTTGATATGGCTATTTTTGAGTCAGCCATGCTTCTGTAAGTAACTCCTCACTTGTACTATTTTAGGTAGCTCTAGTACTTGAACTTGGTAGAATTCTTTCTTGGGCCAGTTTTCAGTGCCCTACTTGAGAAGAGAAGATTCCTGTTCTTGTCTCCCCAAGAAAAGTACCACAGAAAAAACAAATAACAATAAAAAAGAAAATGAACATATTGTAGAATAAATATAGCAAGGAAAGAGCAAATGAGGGGCCTGTGTTTTTTCGATTCAGAGATTATTTTAAGCTGTACCATTTTGCTCACTTTTCTGTAATGTCCACTAAATAAGTGACTACTATGTTGCATATGAATAGTCTTGGAATCTCTTTCTCTGTATGTAGACTGCTTTCTTTAGTAGGATTTGTACTTACACTAGTTTTGAGATTTGGATTTGTCCTTCACAGAGTTTATTATGTTTTGTAAAGAACCCAAGACAGTTTTTCCTGGGAACACTATGTAAATTCTGAAGGCTGATTGATGAATAGATTGACTTGAAGGCTGTCCCACTGTTTTAAAAACATTTTAAATTGCCAGTAGCAGTTCTGACCCACTGTGCAGAAATGAGAGGCAGCAACAAGCTTCTATTCTTAAATGACAGCCATTTGGAATCCTGTTGTCTTAAGGTACTTTGTTCCCAGGGGTACTGGATGGGAATGGATAGCTGGACATCTGGTTACAGTCCTCTCTATTTACCTAGTTAGGCTTTGCAGGGGAGCACACCTCTGCAGGTTCTGCCCCATAGTTCATGCTCAAAAGAATGACATGCAATCAACATGTCATGAAGTTCATTTGACATAATGCATTCTGCAGCAAGGCATTTATTAATAGAATAGCACAAGGTACTGTTTTGTTCCTATTGTTTGACATAATGCCAGTACAAGTTGCTGTTCCCTAGCCATTATGTCCTCATGTTAAAAGTAGTGTGCCTACGAACGGCAGAACATTAGTTCCTTTTAAGGCAACTGCTCAAACTGTCTCAGCAATCCCTAGCAAACAGTCTCTCATTAAAGTAAGTTCTATCCCCTGAGCAATGACTGAATGACAAATGCCAGGATAAAACAATAATCAACACCTCAGATTCTGTAACAAGGTAGATAAAGTAAAACAGAAAGTGGATTTCATGGGCATTTACTTCTTCAGGCCACATAACAGTCAGGCCTTTTTGAGAATCAGAATCTTCTGATCCCATACACCCAACTGACAACTGCTTATATAAACAGCCACTTAAGAGCTACTTCTTTCCTCTGCTAGAGCCCAAGTCTTTCTGGGAACTTTATCTTTTGTCATTTGAATCTGAGAGACCCACTATATTGACTGATTTCTTTTTTTTTTTTTTTAACTTGACACAAGGTAGGTCTGTGGAAGAGAAAACTGTTAAGAAAATGCCTCTATCAGATTGCCTGTATGATATTCTGTTGGACAGTTTCATGGTTGATGGGGAAAGACCCAGACCACTGTGGATGGTGCCTCTTCTATACAGTTGGTCCTGGGTAATATAAGAAAGCAGGCTCAGCAAGTCATGGGGAGCAAGAAAGTAAGTAACATTCTTTCATGGTTTCAATTTCTGCCTCTGGGCTTCTGTGTTGACTTCCGGTTCTGTTTTCCCTCAGGGGTTGACTGTTAACTCAAAGTAGAAGATGATGTAAACCTTTTCCTCCAAAAAGTGACTTTGCTCATTGTTTTATCACAGCAATAGAAATGTAGCTAAGACACCCGCCCACTGCTGGTTGCCCTGCCTCTCACTTCTTTCTAGTTCGTAACCTTCCTTGTATTTGCTATGCTGCTCTTCCTTTTCTCAATACACTCCAGTCAGGGTCGCTTTCTGCTTTTGGATCCTGTCTGAGCCACAGAGGTAGGGAGAATTCAAAGCAGTGAAAATCAGCTAGGGTTCACAGATATTATTTTATATTTATCACCTCATAAATACCTGTGGATATTGTAGAGAAGTAATCTTTTCAAGTCAGAAAACTAATGCTGATGAAAATGTTATAGGGTGCTAAAGTATTTTAAACTAAAAGACTTGAAAAATTCAGTAACTTTAGAAAATAATGAAATTAATACATGCTATACTATTTTTAAACAGATATGCTTTCATTATTCTTTTCAATAATGTATCAATATTGGGTATGCATATGTGAATAGAAGTTCCAGGGAGATCAGAGGCATTGAGTACATATGAAGCTGAAGTTATAGGAGTTATAGGTGGCTGTGAGCTACCTTACATGGGTTCTAGGAATCAAACTGTGGTTCTCAGCAAGGGCAACAAGTGTCCTTAGCCACCTCTCCACCTCTATCCAACTTCTTTGTGCTGCCTATTTTCATATCTTTAAACTAGCATAGAAAAATGTCTAGTTGCTGTAGAATAGAACAGAACTCTTACAAAACTCACAAAAATTGAGGAGAAATATACTACTATGGTCAGTTTTCTTTTATAGAAGAGATAAGCATGAAGTGGATTACCTAAGTAATCTTTGATATACATGAGATTTCATTATTGCTTTTCATGGCATCTTTTATAAAAGAAAAAAAAAAAAACTCCTGTTGCTCCAGGAATCAAGCCAGTTGTGGATGGTTATCACCAATTTCAGGTCGAATAGCTTGGCCTCACCATAACCTTTCCATCTAAGGATCTGTTTAAAGATAACAGACTCTTCTGAATTATTATCTCAATAATTTGGGGAGTGTGTCTTCACTGTTGGTTTTTGTTCACTGGGATTCAATGTGGACACACCAATTTCTCCTAAATATTGCTGGTTCTATAGTTTCTACATTGAAGATGGTTACTTGACTCTTAATGAAAGCTTTTCTGTCTCTGTGCTGGTGAACTCTTATCTGCTTAAACATGAAAAAAAAATCACTTCCTGGTGATGCTTTTTCTTCTGTGTTTATAATTTAAATGTATGGGCTTGGAAATGTGCGTCTCTGCTCCCCGTGCATTGCACACTTCAAAGAGTAATTATATGCTTTCACCGTTCCGCAGCAATAATACTCTAATCAATGCCTTATGCTTCTATGCAGCCCAACTATCACTCCCTTTAATCTGCAGTACACTGACTTCTCAGAGGAGCATAAAAGAATGAAACTCTGTTTTCTTTCATAACTGTAATGGTGTGTTTACCTTTAACCCTGGGATTTGATCATAACAAGGCTGGATTGCTTGTGTTCATGGGTAAGAGGTCTAATTGAAAGTACATTTGGTCACAGAAAGATTAGGCAATTTAGAATAAAAAGAAGCCATAGTGGTACTTTATAGGGGCAATTATCCGCGTAACAGTTTTGATTTTCTGAACCTGAAACCCAATTATAGCACAATCTTCATCTAGCATACACTCGAAGAGAGCCCTGGAAGAAAGGAAGTACCCTGGTGGGGTAGAATCAATGCTTAGCTGAACATTATGATGATTGAATTCTAGTTCTGCCACGGCCTAATGTGTCATCTTGAACAAGTTAAAAAAAAAAACACCTTTGCAAATAAAGAATAAATGTGAAACTAGCATAGGAAAGTACTCTTACCTACAGATTGTTAGTGGACTTTGGAGCTATGTGTAATAAAACATGCAATAATACAATTTTAGAAAGGAAGAAAACATTGGGAAATGCAAGACTGGCATGTGTAGAGCTAGGTTACAACAGCAAGAAGAACTATACATTCCTCCCTCCACATCTTCCTATCCACTATGCAAGGGGAATTCCTTTTCTGGGCCCAGAGCATCAGCCAGGCAAGCAAGTTCTTTTAATTAGCTTTCAAATTGGCACAGAGCAATCAACACATGCTTCCCTCTCTTGCCAAAATTCAGTGTAGGGTTGATTATCGAAGCATAAGACATTACTCGGCCTAAGTGACTAGTTTAGTGTTGGACACAGGACTGAGAAGGCCCAATGGAAGTAATGTTTGGGAATCTCAGTAAGGAAAAAGGAAAGAGCCTAACTTCTGCATTAGGAGATGGTGTGCAGATATAAGGTTAGAACTACTGTGGTTATTTTGTTACCAGGAGGAAAACTGGTCAGAGGAGAAATGTTAGAAAACTGTAGAAGCAGATCTAAGTCTTCAGGGATATTTAAGACCTGGACTGCTTCAGTCAAAAGAACCCAAAAACTTTCTTTTGTTATTTAAAGTTTGAAATGAGTCTTTTGACATTTGGGCTCAAAGCTTCATATGTAGGGGGGAGGCACTGTGAAGCAATGTCAACAAGTGAGTGAACAAGCAGGAGGACTTGAGAAAACTAGTCCCTTCTTACCCTTTTCCTTTCTAAGATTGACAGCTAGATTTCCTAGGGGGAAGATCACAGAGGCAGAGAAAACAGCAGATGTGGTAATTTTAACTAAAGTGTTTCTTCCAGTATCAGTGGTTTAATAACATGTTTATTAGAATTCAGGTCCCTATGGGAGAGAGGAGGGAGACAAGAGAGTCCTGGGACTTAAGGAGGATTCCACATTAGCACAAACTTTGCATTTTGCACAAGTAGCTTCCAGGATTGCAAAGCATGTTGATATCTTAATATCTCACAGCAGATGAAGGAAAGAGGGTCAAGCTTTTCTCTCTTTCGCTAGATTGTAAACACATGGCCAATCATACATGCCAGAGACTTGGAAATTAGCTTGCACTGAGGCTCAGAAGGATAAACTGATCTGGTGAATGCAGATCAGGTTTCTTCCTCCTTGCTGTAAGTACGATGTAAGCAATGTTTAGGGCTTGCTATATTTGCTCAGAAGCAGCTTATCCTACAAATTTAAATCTGCCAGACAAGTAGCCCAGAGTAGAAAACTAACAAGTCAGAATACCACAGAGAAAGCAGACACATATTGAGCGGAGAGTCATATGTGCAGTCACAGGGAATGAGCCACATGTGTACTTAGCCAAGTGCTCTCCAGTTGAGAGGTCCAGTCATAGGGAATGAGTTACATATGCATACTGAGCCAAGTGCTTTCACAAATCTCTATCCAGAACATGTCATTTCTCAAGATCAGAGAAAATTCTAGATTTTATGTAAAATGTTTTGAATCCTAAATGATGGAAAATATTTTTTTCCTAATAATATAGCCCAGTCTAGTCATGAACCTTCTTTCCTCTTCCTTGTCTGACTCCTAGAATTACAGATTTATGCTGTAGCACCTGATTACTTCAATTATTAGAACCCAAGAAAACAAGTTACTCCTTTTCCTTAACTAGTTCCATTTGATAGTCCTTATCTTATTATTTATTTAAAAAAAAATCTTAGTCTAGGATCTGGAGAGAAGGCTCGGTGGTTAAGAGCGCCTGTTGCTCTTACAGAGAACCTGTGTTCAGTTCCTAACATTTATATGGTAGCTCACAAGCATTCAAACTTCTAGTTCCCTGGGGGATCTAACACTTCCTTTTGCATTCTATAGGCATGAACTTGGTACACAGATATACATTCAAGCAAATCACACACATGTACACAGACACATACACAAACACACACATATAACAAAAAAGAAAAAGTCAGTCTATTTGTAAATTTTTGAGCATGTGTACCTAATAAAATGCATAAATACTAATTGAAAATATATATACCATCAATTCATAAGAAAAGATTGCTCTGTTAATTTCTAGTCCTTTAAGTATAGAATAAAAATATAATATTCAACTTTTTCTTCATTGTTATAATTTATGGATTCAGTTTTGAAGATGGCTGTTCCTTGGACCTGTTGAAATATATTTTTAAAGGAAACTCATACTTTAAAACTTTTATCTTATATGTAATTATTTGCTATGTAGTTGACTTGTTCTAAAGTGAAGAAGAATTCCATGTTTTCTACTAGCAATTTTTCTTTTGTTACTCTATAATGAAACTTTGTCATCTGACAATCTTGTATTGTAGGATTCCCCCAATTTCTTTGGTTTGAGTAATGTCTTCAACCTTTATGGTTGAGATAATAAATATTTACAAAAGCTTGTCCTTGTTTGCTTGCATCATTTTTCAATTCAAAGGCTACATACATATTATACTGGGTGAGGGAATCACTTCTGACTCTGATAATACAGAATATGGATAATATATATTACATATATTATATGGATAATAATATAATACATATATGGATATATATGTACCAATGTAGATTTTTGAAACTATACTTAGAAGATCAATTCATTATTGTCTTGAAACACAATATTTAGATCTCAATGGTACTTTTAATTGCTGCGTTGGCTAGTGTTAATTGTCAACTTGACAGAATTTAGAATTCCCTGATGGCCTCTGGGCATGACAAGTAGGTCAATGCATATGGAAAGACCCATATTTACTTTGAGCACAGCCACTGCCTGGATGGGGACCACGCACTGTGTAAAATGGAGATTGGTCTGAGCAGTGCTCTTGTTCTCTGCTGCTTGACTCTCCATGTAATGTAATCAGAACCTTTACGATCCCCTGTGACTTCCTTGTTGTGACTGCATGTGTATTAAGAGAAACCATTCCTCTTGCAAGTTATGTTGTTTCGGTATTTTATCACATAGCAATGAGAAAACAAACTGAGGCAACACCTTTCTTTATACATAAAACGTACTTGTTCTGATAGGATAATGCCGTTTAGCCCAGACTAGCCTAGAGCTCACAATCTCTCTGCATCAGGCACTGAAAACTGCTGAGATCACAAAGTACATTGCCATCCTTGGCTCAAACCAAGTAATTGTTATTATTTTTTGTTTTTGTTGTTCTGGTTTTTTGTTTGTTTTTGTTTTATAATGAAAAAGGATCTTACTTTGTGGTCCTGTCTGTCCTTGAATTTGTGATGATTCTGTTTCTGTCTTCTGAATGCTGGAAATAGAGGCATCTGCCATCATATTTAGCTTAAAGACTAAGAATTTTATGTAACACATTTCATTTTCATATTTAACATAAAGTTTTCCCTTTTCTCAATTATATCTAGATTTCTTTTAAAGAACCAAATACTTGATAACATATAGAAGCTGCAATTTAACATTACATATTGCCTTTTATGGACTTGATTATAAAAATCAGAAAATCTCAAGAAGATTCTTTCTTGTCAATGTGTCTTTGATTTAAAGAGCTGAGAAAAAATACATGATTTAGTTTACTTTGAAAAATCTGACTTAAGTAACTACGATCAGTATGAATGTCAAATAACCTAGGCATGCTACTCATTCTTCCCAGAACCCAGTCAGAAGAAGCCTCATGAACCATAAGGTAATTCCTATTTTATCTTCTTAATTAATATCTTTTGGGAGCTATAAACTGTGTGTCAACTGACCCAGTGAGAGCATACAGTTGAGTGATTTATTATATGGTCAAATTGAGAAAGAACATATCCATCTTCACTCAAAATGGCTCCAAATATAATTATTAAACAATTTCTCCAGTTTTCCTAAACTTTTTCAAACTTAGGTACACACTGAATCATATTCTATCTCTGATGGTTTGCCAATTCTGGTTATTTCATACAAACTTGCCTTATAATGTATATAGTCTCTAATGACTAGCTTCTTATTTCTATGTTTAATTCATGCCATGACCTACACAAGAACCCATCTTTCAAAAAGATTTTATCTCATTTTTAATTATGTGTGAAAGTGTGTATATGTATGAGAGTATGTGCATATGAATGAAATATCCATGGAGGCCAGAAGATGGGAGTGGATCTGTTGGAGGTGGAGTTACAGGTAGATGAAAATGGCTTAATGTGGATGCTGAGAACTGAATTTCAGAAACACCATGGGCTCTTTACTGTTGATCCACCTTTCCATCTCCAAGACCTTTTTTTTTGATTGCTGAACATTTATTTACCACCACAATTTATTTAGCCATGCATTCATAGATGGGCATTTGAATGCTTTAACTTTGGGGTTTCATGATAATGTTGTTCTGAACATCAATAAATAAATACTGTGGGAACGTGAGTTTTTCTAAGCATCAACCTAGGAGTAGACATGCTACAGCTTTATGTATAATCTCTGAAAAATTGTCACACTGATTTCTAAAACACCTGTACTATTTTAGATGCCACCAATGATTTACAAGTGTCATAGTTTCTCTACAATTGTCTCTTTTTGATTATCATTTTAGTGATAATCCATTGTGGTTTCAATCTGAGCTTTCCCTATAATGCCCTATAAACTGTTGCTTTAAAGCTTTTATATCTGATTAAGAAAAATAGAAACTAAGTAGTTTGATATTGTTTGAAACAGACCTTTTAAACTAAACTACACTTGTGTTGATAATGCGAACCAGAAAAATAATATAAACAAAAGGAAGCAATTTATCATTTCAGCAGACTCCAGTATCAGTTTCTTAGTAGGATGATATATTTATACCATATATTCACTTATTTAAACAAATCAGTGGTGATTGCTATTTTACCTGTTTATGGAGAAGGAAAGGGGCCCTTTGAAACACATAAGTCTATAAACAAGAACCAGAATAAGGAGACATGAGCAGAAGCTATGGCAGGGACCTGAGCAAAAGGATATAGCTATGATCAGATAGCAGCAAAGGAATGGTATTGATGAAAAAATGAGACCTGACTATACACTATACACAGAAAACATTATAAGAGGGATGGTCATTGAAAGCTGTAAAGAAGAGAGAGAACTTTATTTGGAGCAATACAAAATGCATTAAAGGAAAGCATGTGACAAATTATGCCCAATCAGTAGTATTCCCAAAGTATCAATCATCAAAGTAAGATGGATATTTTATTAGGACTTATTTCAAATTCTGTTCTCCAGTCTTACTTAGATCTACAACGTCTGAAACTTCATGAAGGGAGGAGGGGCCAGAGTTCTATGTACAAACCAGGCAGGTGATACTGAGACCCACACAGGTTTGAGAAATGCTTTTTAGAAGCTAGAGTTATAGTGCTATTACACAGGGTTAGAAAGAAATAAAAGTGGCTAGAAATGGAGGCTAGGGATTTTAGTGAATTTCATAGCTCAAAGAGAGGCCATCAGAATTTGAAGAGTAGGGAAGTAATTGGTTAAAGTGGCAATTAAGGATGATTAAGAATGATTGCTTAAAGTGGAAATTTGGGATTATTAAGGTGACAGTAGTGAGAGAGAGAAATTGCCTACATGATTTTAGAAGTAGAAGGCTAGGAAAAATGGAGAGGCTATTGCCATGATCCAGCTGAAATGTAGTTGATGCATCTGAGAGCTATCATTGAAAGAAGTCACTTCAGGCACAGAAAATCATTTGATTCACACACACACACACACACACACACACACACACGCACAAACATATATTGGGGAGGAGGGAGAGAGAAGGAGGAAGAAGAGATAGGGGTAGGGAGGGAGGAAGGAGGGAGGGAGAGAGAGAGAGGCCTTCAACTCTTCTATAGATTTCATGGAGAGTGTCATTCTATTAGCTGCTATGGAGAAAACAAAGAGAAGTAATTATGGAGTTAAAGAATCAAATTATTGCTGGACACTATCAGCCTAGATTTCACTAGAGTTTAGTTAGCTACTTGCTTAATATACTGGTTTCTTAACTATGAAGCTGTTAGCTTCCTACAAAGGCAAAATCACAGTCATGATAAACCCCAATCTACAATGTGTATGTTATAGAATGAGATTTATTAAGTTTAGATTCCTGAATGTGTCAATGATTTAAATGATAAGTTCAATGAATTAATTGATCATTTTAAATATATCTCTAGACATTCCAGTGGAAGTAGCTGATTGGCGGGCATAAGCAGTTCAAAGGTTGTTGGAATCTGGCTTTGGACTAAAAGTCACCAAATGTGTGGCTGAAGAAAGTGATGAGCAGGGCTGTGGTGGCACACACCTTTAATCCCAGCACTTGGGATGCAGAGGCATACAGATTTCTGAGTTCAAGGCCAGCCTGGTCTACAGAGTGAGT
>NW_022196903.1:95547582-95551975 GCF_008632895.1 Mastomys coucha
ATGGTTGGGTGATGTGGTAGAGATGGGAGAGATATCATGTCTGAGAAGTGAGAAGTGAAGATATCTACTATGTAGGAGGAAAAGGAAGAGAGGTTAGTGGACAAAGAGGAAGGCCAGAGAAAGGAGAATGCAGATAATGTCATGACAGGGAGAAGGGAATTAAGAAGTGCTAGTGGTCCTATGGAATGTTGAGTGATAGAAGATAAATGAACCTTGAGTGTGCTTGCTGGCAGCAGAGAGCCATTCAGCACATAAAGAAATCTCGTTTGAAGGCATCCGGCATCCACGGATACCAGTCTTCTGGGAGAATGTATCTGACAAGGATAGATAACTTCGATTTGAAAAAAAAGTTAAAACTTTCACCTAGAATATGACATGTGGAAATAGGATGTTGTATTCGATGCATTTTAAAGTAACCAGAAGAATACCACCCAGCAAGCTATATTCTAAAACCCAACAGTGACTGAAGAGAAGTTTTAGAATAACTATAAAAAGTATTTTAGAAACATAAAAATATGTCTTCATTAGATAAAAGGAACAAGAGCCAAGCACATTTGATCACAAAATTTCCATGTACATCTCCAATTTGTCCTAACATTTCCTTCATTTTTACTTGGATGAGTTTGTGATATATTTATAGTCATCAGTCTTTGAAGTAAATAAAATCATGCAATACTAAAATGACACACAAATAATTCTTTTCCTCTCATCTATTTAAATTTTCTGATACCTAGTTCTGTGAATAGACAAATTGAAAGTTTGTGAAATAAGAGAGTTAATCTTACCAAAAACTTTAGATTTTGTCACATTTAGGTTTGAATGAACCTTAATTGAGAAATTACTTCCAACAGATTGACATGTGGTCACATCAGTGAGGGCATTTTTCTTGTTTGCTAATTAATGTAGAAGGGACTAGCCCACCATGGACAAGGCCATCCCCAGGAAGATGGCCTGAGCTGTATAAGAGTGACAGGTGCATGTGTGCCTGGAAGTCAGTCAGTCAGCCATGGCCTTTGCTTCAGCCTCTGCCTGTAAGTTTCTGCCTTGAGCTTTTGCCTGGTTTCTCTTGAATCTGGACTATGACCTATAATACAAATGAACCTTTTCTTCCCCAGGCTGGCTCCATCCAGTGTTTTATCACACCAGAAAGCAAAAAGGACAGGTATAAAATAATATGCTCATATAAGTATAGTTACGATTTTAATAAAAACCTTGTCTAAGGGGTGAATTTCTTGTCTAATTTTACCTAAAATTAAATTGAAATAGTAAGCATATTTTTTAGGTTCTTTAAACCTAAATGCTATTTAGTCATGAGAACTCCTTTGGAAGAAGTAGAAATAAATCAACTTTGTATTAAAATGCACCAATTTCATCACAGGGGATAAATGAGAGATTGAACTGGTAAGGAAAATAATTATCAAATACTTCTAAACTATGTGTTCAGGCTGCTATATCACACACTCCATGGAAACCAGTTTAAAGAAGTTTGTGTGAATCATCTAGTTAAGATGCCAGTGCACACAGGGGAACTCTTACTAGGCCCCATTCCTAGATGAAGGGGTAGAGACAATCAATGGAAGCTGAGAGGGAGAATCAGTTTTGGATAGGAAGAGTGCCCCTGGTAGGTTATTCAGTCCTCAGCGGTCGGCTCTAATTTCTGGTGGCCAGCCCTAAGCTCAAATATATACAAACAGTTCTAAATGGACTCAGAAAAGCGTGTGTGTGTGTGTGTGTGTGTGTGTGTGTGTGTGTGTCTGTCTGTCTGTGTATGTGTGTGTATGTGCACATGTGTGTATGTTTATTTATTTATTTTTTTAGTATAGAAGAGAGTTTACTTAGGGCATGGGGAAGGGAGTTAAGAGGGTAGCAGAGGCAGAGAAAGGCAGAGAGAAGGAGAGAGTAGAGAAGTAGGGGCCAGCTATGACCACGTGGAGAGATGGGGAGAAGGGAATGGGGAGAGGGGGGAACAAGGGGTTAAAGGGAGTAAGAGGCAAGGTGGAGAAGCAGGAGTAAGAGCGTGTGTGTATGTTTATACATATACACATATGAGGATGAAAATTTCAGCTGCTGGTCCGAGATCAGCTGCAGGTCAGAGATTAGCTGCAAGTGTCCTCCTCTATTGCACTGCACCTTATTTCATGAGACAAGGTCTCTTAACCATTTTGGCTAGACTACCTGGGGAGTGAACCCTTGGGATCTACCTGTCTCTTGTACACCGCAGTGTTGGAGTTAGAAGTGCTCACCATCACCCTGACTTTTACACAGGCTCCAGAAAGTGAACTCAGGTCTTCATCACCCATTTTCATCATCTCCCAACTTCGATATAAATCTTTTTTTAAGCTCGAAGGATTTGGATGTTCCAGGGGGATGACTAAAGCACACCTAAGTGTTTGCTTATATGTGTGATTCCAGAAAAGCTTAACGAAGATCAGACCCACCCTGAACATGTGCTAGACAGTAACTTGAAAGCCTTGCACAAAGAATAAAGGAGATGAGGTTTGTGAATATAGGCATCCTCTGCCTGCCTTTGGGCCACTGTGAGGTAAGCTGTTGGGCTCCATCACCCCTTCCTCATCATGATAAAATGGAACCTCTGAAATTATGAGACAACATAAAGCTTTCCTCCACAAAACTGTTTTGCTCTGGTCTTTTGTCATAGTGAAAAAGATCTAACACATCCATACGGTACCCTCATGAGGATGTTCTGTTCCCGTTTCCTGGCAGCAATGCACAAGCTTCACCTGCTCCACATCAGTAGCAATGTTTGAAATTCTGCGAGCATTCCATTTGTTTGCTTCTGTTAGTTTTCATCACATGTCTGCAGACAGATGAAAAACAAGATGTAACACATGCATTCATGGACTTTTATTTAGCTTTAGAAAGAAAGGTCTGGGATGGTGAGATGGTTCAACGAGTAAAGGTACTTGTCACACTGGAAAACTTGAGGTCGATTGCTGGGAAAGCTTCCACAGTTGTCTTCTTACCTTGGCATAAATGGCATGTATTTGTGTACACCCTCCCTCCTCTTCCCCCAACTCCTGCACACACACAGTTAGTTTCTATTAGATACTAGTGCATAGGTAGAGATTGAAGACATTATGCTAGGGCTAAATAAACTAGACTGAAAAAACAACACATATTACAGAATTCCACTTGTACAAGGTCTGAGGAGTTGTTAGGTAAAATGGCTTTTGCCTGAGAGTAAGAGAAGATGATGAGAATTTTAATAGGCAGAGCACTGAGTTAACAAGCTCTGATGTGGTGCACGACACAAACACCCTTAATACTACTGAACTGGAAACTTATTTTATATTATGTTTTATTGCAAATTTATTTTATTAGCTTAATGGAAAAACTGTGAGTCTGTTATTGTTTTATTAGATCTCTTACATTTATTTTTTAAGCACTGTTAAGTATATTGCTTTTAGGAAGTTAAAGAATATTTATCCTACCCTGTTCATATACCCCTTCAAAATTGATTATAGCTCCCAGCTCCCAGCCTGTTCCACAGAAGCCCCAAACAATGATTTCCTTTTCCACCTGGAGTGAATTGGCCCCTTTCTAATTCCCAGGTCTATTGCAAATATCACACATAAAATATGACTTCTTTCTCATCTTTACCTCTTACAAATGGATATGATAGTTACAATGGGCTTTAATGATTTAATGTTTATCTGTGGTTAGATATTTTTGCTCTTGAGAAATGAGTTTGTTTTGCCTTTTTAAAAAAGCATGTCTATGTCTTATTGCCTCTTTCAACAGAAGCATACTTTCTTATTTTAAAATTAAATGTGTTTCATTCAGAAAAGAAATTATTCTACACAGTACATCTGACATTGCTTTTTGTTCATCCTTCCTACCTCCCCTGCCCCATGCATAGAGTTTTCTAAATTTCAATTCTACATCGCTATCCTTGAGTTAACATGTTCATTTCCTTACTTCCCCATCAGATGTCCCTATAAATAACACTGCACTGAAAATGCTGTCTTCTAAATCACACCACCAATCCTTAAAATTTCCTTAGGACATGTTCCTACATGAGAAATTACCATGCAAAACAAAATATATGCTTTCAGACTTTACTGTAAATTGCAAAATTATCTTTCTTTAAAAATTCCATCACAAAAACTGCCTATGTCGAAGTATCTTTGCTAAGACCGTAGTCTAATTTCTAGTTTCAATATTTTATAAGTTGGCCATTCAATCCATGTTGCTCACTGATTTAATATGCATTTATTTGGTTACTAGGGAAAATGAATCCATTTTAAAAGTATGTGTATCTGGCCATTATATCGCCTCTCTGTGTAATCTGGTAATGTTCTTTATTTCCTTTTAAAATGTGTTTCTTTTCTTTTCTTTTCTTTCTTTCTTTCTTTCTTTTTTTTTGTTTTTT
>NW_022196903.1:95551985-95553525 GCF_008632895.1 Mastomys coucha
CAGAAATCCGCCTGCCTCTGCCTCCCAAGTGCTGGGGTTAAAGGCGTGTGCCACCACCACCCCCTGGCTAAAATGTGTTTCTTATTAAGATGGAAGATCCTGCACATAATAGTCAGCTTTCCATGGCAGAGGTTTCAAGTGTCTTTGTAGCTGACTACTTGTCTTTTGATTTCATTTAGCTGTTCTGAAGGGGTTAGAATGACTTTAATATTTACTTCCTCCCACGCTGATTAAATATACTCACACTGATTAAATATACTCATGTTTTCTTACAGAAAATTTCTTCAAAGGCCTTGATTCAGAGTATTGTCAGTGTTGAGTAAAGATACAATTTCAATTTAAGACCAAAGTTTCGCTTTTGGTGAAGAATACAGCAGGTCTAAATTCAATTCAGAGACTCACGTTCTATATATCTCTGAGGAAGGCACATTATGCATATCATGTGGTTGTCATAATGGTAAGCGTGATGACTCATCATGGTTGTCAACTAACAAACCCCAGAAAAAGGAACCTTGATCAGAGAGTTGCTTGTATTATATTGACCTCTGGGGGCATTTTCTTGATTTCTAATTGAGGTAGCTTGGCCCAGTCCACAGGGGGAAATACTATCACTGTACATTTGAGTCCAGACAGTATTACAGAGGAAGCCTAGAAGAAAGCCAGTAAGTAAGCAACATTCCTCTATTGTTCCTGCTTCAGTCCTTTCTCCACATTTCCATTTTAGCTTTTCTCAATGATCATAAGAAACATACAAGTCAAATAAACCCTTTCTTCTCTAAGCTGTTATTGGCCAGTGTTTTATGACTGTAACAGAAAAACAAAGTAAGCATTAAGTCATTTATCCTAACCTCTGTGGTCAGTAGGTAGCTTTCCGTTAACACTCAACAGCTCTGAGTTTTCTAGTTGCTGTTGCTGCTGCTGCTGCTGATAATAATGCTAGTGATCATCACTGAATTCTTTGCCTCAAGACCCATTTACTTCTCTCAGATTGGCCCTAACATTCCCATTCTTCCATTTCTTTTTAAAGCTGAGGATACCACTTATAGATCCCCACAATCTTCCAACACAGGCTGAAGACTATAGTAGATGCAATTTCTTCCTAAGGAAAAGTGGATTTGTTGTCAAATATTTGCTGAAAATTTCTAAAGAAATACAAAAGGGCAGAATGATGCTAGGATTCTGTGGCAATGTTTCAAAATTTGACAAATGTTCTGAACTTCTTTCCCTTATAGTTGCTTGTGAGAAACTGTATCTTCCTCTTGGTCTTAGCCAACATGAAGGGGGACTAAGCTCTCATGCTTAACCTCCCTAAAACTTATATTTTATTGGATTTTAAGATTCCTACTTCCTTTCCTCCTCTTCCTTCTCTTTCCCTCCCCTTGTGGAGAGTTCTTGGAGCCACTTCTAGAAAATTGGCAAGAATATTTGACATTGGGTAGGATAAGGAAATAAGCTTAAGAAAAACAGCCAAGGACGACTCCCAGGGGAGACGCAGGGCAGCAGGGACACGATCCTCTCAGCTTCCGAGTGACAGAGGGGG
>NW_022196903.1:95560367-95604400 GCF_008632895.1 Mastomys coucha
AAAAAAAAAAAAAAAAAAAAGAAAAAAAGAAAAACAGCCAAGGAATGTATTCCTTGTACCTTGATCATTTTGATAAGTCCCTAGAAACAGTGTCCTCATGACCTTTGTTTTTGCCTTGTTTGTTCCTTGATTACTTTGTTTATGCCTTAGAATTGACCCTATTCTTTGCATGTACTTAGAATGATATAAAAGCAGACTTGGAAAAAATTAAACCTAACTCAGTACTTTCTGGGTTCATATTATAATGTTGTCTCATTATCTTTTTTTCTTTAATCCTCACTCCCTCTCTTAAGACCCTGTTGACTGACTAAGCTGGATTGGTCACCCCCCTCTTACTTCTCTTCTCTTAGGATATAAGATTGATTATGGAGTTGAGGAAAAACAATATTGCATGAAAGACACTTTGGGGAATAATCAACTCAGCACTACTACTTCTGGGGAACCCTCAGACCTAGAAAGGCCAAGTGCATCAGGTATGATCATACAAGTGGAGGTTACTTTGTATCTTTTGAAGCAAATCCTTCTTTTCAAAATGGCAAATGAGTCTGAAGACCAGCCAAAAGATCTAGTTTGAGTGGGAAACTCTCTCTTCTGTATAGGTGTCTTTTGATTGCAAAGCATTTCCTGCCTGGTGATTGGCTTAATCTTCATGGAAAGCCTAGTAGATCCACTTTATAAATTACAAAATAGTCTTAAAGATAGAGTGGTTTGGACAACATATTTCTCGTGTGAAGTTAAACCCAGAATGTATGACTTTCATAGAATCCCTTTGGCTCATGATAACATTGGAAGTATTCCATCAAACTTTCTTAAGTACATTCCTATGGTATATACTGAGTTAAGTATATCTAGTTGGCATATACATGCTCAAAATCAGGCATGTGTTGTTAGTCATGTGGTGATTTTGAACAAGTATCTATATTTTCTGAAACCCCAGATTAGTCACCTCTAGAATGGACTGGCAGTTTGGCTGAACTTGTCCATGAGGATGTGTGTTTAAATGACAAAGAGTATAGGATGAGTTCAAACTCCTTTATCTATTATTACAATCGGAGCCAGAAGTATGTCATTGGTCATTGTATGGATTATTTAGTAGTCTGTAGTCTATTAAAACAGTGTGAGTACTATGTGGCCCAATATGCTATCATAATAGAAAGATTTCTGCAACAGTAAATCTTTATATCTCATCTGAACATTTCCCTATGCCTATGGATGAGAAAATAATACTAGATCTTCAAGAAAGACTAGCAATACAGAAGAGTTTTACTTTCTATTTTTTATCCAAAGACCCAAACAAAATTAAAAGGAGGTCCTCAGCCATAGGTACAGTACCCTATAAATGAGCCTCAGAATCATCTATGTTAATTTCCTGGGCATTATAGCACAACAACTGAATGTCTCTATAAAGCCAGTGTGTAAGAGCTAGAAGAGGCAGGACTCCATACCCAAGTAACACAGGGAGAGAGCTAGCATCCTAGGATAGCAGACAAGCCTATGAGCACAGGTAAGACCACCACTTCTACTCAGAGGGACCTGCCAGGAACCTTTAGGGATACAGGAACTGAGGAGCAGCCAGGGACAGGAGCCTTCTAGTTTCCATCTGCACCCAGAGCTGATCCTGTGCCATAGGACTCCATATCCAGTTAACACCTGGAGAGAGCTGGTCTCCAAGGAGTGCCAACACACCTGAAAGCATGGGTAAGACAACCACTTCTCTTCAAATTTCTGGCCCAAGAGTGACCCTCCCAAGCCATCAGGACACAGGAACCAAGGATCAGTTGGGGACAAGATCCTGCTGGTCTCTGCACCCCAGAGGTGACCCTGTACCACAACTCTCCATGCCTAAATTCCTCCTGGAGAGAACTGGTCTTCAATAAGCACTGACACAGAGGCTTGCAGGAGGAACAAGTCAAAGTCAGAGGGAGCAAGATCAGCTAACACCAGACATAACCAGATGACAAAAGGCAAGCTCAAGAACATAAGCAACAGAAACCAAGACTACTTGGCATCATCAGAACCCAGTTCTCCTACCTCAGTGAACCCTTGTTATGCCAACACACCAGAAAAGCAAGGCTCTGATTTAAAAACATGATTTAAAAACAATATCATGATGATGATAGAGGAATTTAAGAAGGACATAAATAATTCCCTTAAAGAAATACAAAAGAACACAGGTAAACAGGTAGAAGATCTTAAGGAAGAAACACAAAAAATCCCTTAAAAAATTACAGGAAAACACAACCAAACAGGTGAAGAAACTGAATAAAACCATCCAGGATCTAAAAATGGAAATAAAAACAATAAAGTAATCATAAAGGGAGACAGCAGTGAAGTTAGAAAACCTAGGAAAGAGATCAAGAGTCATAGATGTAAGCATCACTAACAGAATACAAGAGATAGAAGAGAGAATCTCAGGGGTAGAAGACACCACAGAAAACATTGACACAATAGTCAAAGAAAATACAAAATGCAAAAAGGTTCTAACCCAAAACATCCAGAAAATCCAGGACACAATGAGAAGACCAAACTTAATAAGATAATAGGTATAGAAGAGAGTGAAGATTCCCAATTTAAAGGGCCAGTAAATATCTTCACCAAAATTATAGAAGAAAACTTCCCTAACCTAAAGAAAGAGATGCCCATGAACATACAAGAAGCCTACAGTGCTCTAAATAGATTGGATCAGAAAAGAAATTCCTCCTATCACATAATAATCAAAACACCAAACACACCAAACAAAAAAAGAATATTAAAAGTAGTAAGGGAAAAAAGTCAAGTACCATATAAAGGCAGACCTATCATAACTACACCAGACTTCTCACCAGAGGCCATGAAAGCTAGAAGATCCAAGGCAGATCTCATACAGACCCTAAGAGAACACAAATGCCAGCCCAGGCTACTATACCCAGAAAATCTCTCAATTACCATAGATGGAAAAAACAAGATATTCTATGACAAGAACAAATTTTAGTATATTTTAATAAGTGAATACTAAATGCATCAAGTAAAGACAAACCATATAGCCCATTATGATAACAGATTTGCACTGTGTATTATGAAATATGAGGACTCAAATATATAATAGGTATTATTAGCATTTAATCATTCATATATAAAACCAAACTGGCATTTCATATTTTAAGAGACGATTAACTGTTATTTAAAAAAATAAGTATTATTTTGATTTTTCTTTAACTTGTTGACTGAGTTTCAAAGGGCACATCAGAATTTCATAGTTGACGCTAATGTGAAAATATAAACATCCCTATTTTGTAGTGGTGTGAATGTACAATACTTGGACATGCTTTATATATAGTGTAACATCTGTATATTTGATCATAAAGGCAGATAATTGAAAACATTGTAGAATTAAGCCTTTCAATTCTTGTTAAATATGAAATATTTGTATCTTGTAAATAAAGACATCCTTAAATTGGGAAAAAAAAAAGAACAAATTTACACAATATCTTTCCACAACTCCAGCCCTACAAAGGATGATAGATGGAAAAAACCAACACAAGATGGAAAAGTACACCCTGGAAAAAGCAATAAAGTAATCTTCTTTGAACAAACCCAAAAGAAGATAGCCACACAAACATAAAAACAACATCAAAAATAACAGGAAACAACAATCACTATTCCTTAATATCTCTTAACATCAACGTATTCAATTCCCCAATAAAAAGTTATAGATGAACTGACTGGATATGTAAACAGGACTCAGCATTTTGCTGCATACAGGAAACATACTTCAGTGTCAAAGACAGAGACTTTCCCAGAGTAAAGGGATGGAAAAATATTCCAAGTAAATGGTCCCAAGAAATAGGCAGGAGTAGCCATTACAATATCGGATAAAATCTACTTTCAACCAAAAGTTATGAAAAAAGATAAGGAAGGACACTTATCAAAGGAAAAATCTACCAAGAACTCTCAATTCTGAACATTTATGCTCCAAATGCAAGGACACCCACATTCATAATTACTAAAGCTCAAAACGCACATTGCACCTCACACAATAATAGTGGGAGACTTCAACACCCCACTCTCATCAATGGACAGATCATAGAAACATAAACTAAACAGAGACACAATGAAATTAACAGAAGTTATGGAACAAATGGATTTAACAGATATCTATAGATCATTTCATCCTAAATCAAAAGAATATACCTTATTCTTAGCACCTCATGGTATCTTCTCCAAAACTGACCATACAGTTGGTCACAAAACAGACCTCAACAGAAATAAGATGATTGAAATAATCCCATGCCTCCAGTCAGATCATTACAGACTAAGGCTGGTTTTCAATAGCAACAAAAATACCAGAAAGCCCACATATACATGGAAGCTGAACAATTCTCTACTCAATGATAACTTGGTCAAGGAAGAAATAAAGAAAGAAGTTAAAGACTTTTTAGAATTTAATGAAAATGAAGGTACAACATATCCAACTTGTGGAACACATTGAAGGCAATGCTAAGAGGAAAACTCCTATCTCTGAGTGCCTCCAAAAGAAACTGGAGAGAGCATATGCTAGCAGCTTAGCAGTACACGTGAAAGCTCTAGAACAATAAGAAGCAAATAAACCCAAGAGGAGTAGACAGCAGGATAATAATCAAACACATGGTTGAAATCAACCAAGTAGAAACAAAAAACAATATAAAGAATCAACAAAATCAGAAGCTGGTTATTTGAGAAAATCAACAAGATAGATAAACCCTTAACCAGATAAGCCAAAGGACACAGAGCAAGTATCCAAATTAACAAAGTCAGAAACAAAATGGGAGATATAACAACAAGAGCTGAGGAAAGTAAAAAATAATCATCAGATTCTACTACAAAAGTCTATACTAAACACAAATGGAAAAGTTTGGATGAAATGGACAATTTTTTTAGACAGATACCAGGTACCAAAGTTAAATCATGATCAGATAAACCATCTAAAAATCCGCATAAGCCCTAAAGAAATAGAAGCAGTCATTAAAAGTCTCCCAATCAAAAACAACAAACAAACAAAACAAAACAAAACAAAACTAAAAAACAAAACAAAAAAACCAGCCCAGGACCAGATGGGTTTAGTGTAGAATTCTATCAGACCTTAAAAGAAAGCCTAATACCAATACTCTTCAAACTATTCCACAAGTAGAAACAGAAATAACACTACCCAATTCATTCTATGAAGCCACAGTTAAGCTAATACCAAAACCTCACAAAGACTCAACAAATAAAGAGAACTTCAGACCAATTTCCCTTATGAATGTCACTGCAGAAATACTCCATAAAATTCTAGCAAACAGAATCCAAGAATGCATCAAAACAATCATTTACCACAATCAAGTAGGCTTCATCCCAGTGATGCAGGTATGGTTCAATATATGGAAATCCATCAATGTAATCAACTACATCAACAAACTCAAAGAAAAAAATCAAATGATCACTTCATTAGATGCTGAAAAAGCATTTGACAAAATTCAACACAACTTCATTTTAAAAGTCTTAGAAAGATCAGGAATTCAAGGCTCATACCTAAATATAGTAAAAGCAACATACAGCAAAACAGTAGCCAACATCAAACTAAATGGAGAGAAACATGAGGCAATCCCACTAAAATCAGGGACTGGACAAGGCTGCCCTCTCTCTCCCTATCTATTCAATATAGTACTTGAAGTTCTAGCTAGAGCAATTAGGCAACAAAAGGAGGATAAAGGGATACAAATTGGAAAGGAAGAAGTCAAAATATCACTATTTGCAGATGATATGATAGTATAGTTGAGTGTCCTCAAAAACTCCACCAGAGTACTCCTACAGCTGATAAATAACTTCAGAAAAGTAGCCAGATATAAAATTAACTCAAACAATCAATAGTCTTCCTATACTCAAAGGAAAAACAGGCTGAGAAAGAAATTAGAGAAATGACACCCTTTAGAATAGTCACACACAATATAAAGTATCTTCATGTGACTCTAACCCAACAAGTGAAAGATCTGTATTACAAATATTCAAGTCTCTGAAGAAGAAATTGAAGAAAACCTCAGAAGATGGAAAGATCTTCCATGCTCATGGATTGGCAAGATTAATATAGTAAAAATTGCCATCTTGCCTAAAGCAATCTACAGATTCAGTGTAATCTCCATCAAAATTCCAACTCAATTCCTCATAGAGTAAAAAAGAGCAATTCTCAAATTCATTTGGAATAATAAAAAACCCAGGACAGCAAAACATATTCTCAACAATAAAAGAATTTCTGGGGGAATCAGCATCCCTGAGATCAAGCTGTACTACAGAGCAATAGTGATAAAAATTGCATGATATTGGTATAGTGACAGGCAGGTAGATCACTGGAATAGTATTGAAGATCCAGAAATGAAACTATACACCTAAGGTCACTTGATCTTTGACAAAGGATTTAAAACCATCCAGTGGGAAAAAAAGAGTATTTTCTACAAATGGTGCTGTTTCAACTGGTGGTCAACATGTAGAAGAATGCAAATTGATCCATTCTTATCTCCCTGTACAAAGTTCAAGTCCAAGTAGATCAAAGACCTCCACATAAAATCAGATACACTGAAACTAATAGAAGAGAAAGTGGAGAAAAGCCTCAAACACATGAGCACAGGGGAAAATTTTCTGAACAAAGCACCAATGCTTTATGCTCTAAGATCAAGAATTGTCAAAAGGGACCTCATAAAGTTGCAAAACTTCTGTAAGGCAAAGGACACTGTCAATAGGACAGAACAATAATCAACAGATTGGGAAAAGATCTTTACCAATCCTACATCTGATAGAGGGCTAATATCCAATACATACAAAGAACTCAAGAAGCTATACTACAGATAATTAAATAACCCTATTAAAAAACATGGAAATAGAACTAAACAGATAATTCTCAGCTGAGGAAATTCAAAAGGCAAGAAACACCTAAAGAAATGTTCAGCATCCTTAGTCATCAGAGAAATGTGAATCAAAATAACCCTGAGATTTTACTTTACACCAACCAGAATGACTAAGATCAAAAACTCAGGTGATAGCAGATGCTGGTGAGGATGTGGAGAAAGAACACTCCTTCATTGCTGGTGAGATTGCAAGCTGGTACAACCACTCTGGAAACTAGTCTAGCGGTTCTTCAGAAAATTGCATATTGTCCTACCTAAGGACCCAGCTATACCACTCCTGGGCATATACCAAGAAGGTGCTCCAACATGTAATAAGGACACATTGTCTACTATATTCATAGCAGCCATATTTATAATAGCCAGACACTGGAAACAACCCAGATGTCCCTCAACAGAGGAATGGATACAGAAAATGTGGTACATTTACACAATGGAGTACTACTCAGCTATTAAAAACTTCATGAAAGTCTCAGACAAATGGTTGGAACTTAAGAATATTATCCTGAGTGAGGTGACTCAGTCATAAAGGAGCAAACACTGTATGTACTCACTGATACGTGGATATTAGCCCAAAAGTTTGGAATACCCAAGATTCAATTCAGAGACCATATGAAGCCTAAGAAGAATAAAGACCAAAATGTGAACAACGGTGAACAAAATACTCACAGGAGGAAATAATGGAGACTGAAGGAAAGGTCATCCAGGGATTGCCCCACCTGGGGATCCATCCCGTATACAGCCAACTGGGACATGATTATGGATGCTGGGAAGTGCTTACTGAAGAGAGCCTGATATGCCTATCTCCTGAGAGTCTCTGCCAGAGCCTCAAATACAGAGGAGGAACTTACACCTAATCAGTGGTCTGTGCTTAGGGGTGGGGTCCCCAAATGAAGGAGTTGGAGAAGGGACTCAAGGAGCTGAGGTAGTTTGCAGCCACATGGAGGGAGCAACAGTGTCAACAGGCCAATGCCCACCCCCGCCCAGAGCTCCTGGGGATTGGATCAACATCCAAAGAATACACAATGGAGCAAACCATTTGTGCTGGCCACATATATGGCAAAGGATTCCCTGTTTGGACATCAGTGGGAGGAGAAGCCCTTTGGCCTGAGGGTGTTTGATGCCTTAGTGTAGGGAAACCCAGAGCTGGAGGAAGGTAGTGGGTGGGTTGGAGAGCACCCTCAGAGAGGCAGGGGGCAGTTGGATGGGATAGGGAATTTCTGAAGGGGAGATCTGGAAAGGGGAAAACATTCGAATTGTAAATAAAGAAAATATCCATTCTACAAAGAAAAAAAAAGAGCTAGAAGGCACCAACAGTAAAAAGAATTCCTTCTACTCTTTTCCTGATGGTGCTAGTCCCTTAAAGTTAGTTTAGGAACATCAGCCAATTTGCTAAAATACTCCATGTTCTTGGAAACCTCTGTCATTATACTTTCAATATCATGAATGAATTATCACAGGGACCACAGTGACTTATGAAAAATGAAGGCATTAGGTCAAAACAGTCTCATAAGAATGGTTTTTAACATACCATGTACATGCTCAGCTTGTCTGCTCCCCAAGTACCTCATAATCTCTGATGATTTGAAATTAGGGGACATATGCCAAGCTGCTGCAACAGCTTGCAAATCAGAATATCTCCTGTGTTATAACTCAATGCCTCAGACACGATTTGCACATTTTCCTACTGAATATTCTATTTAGACTTCTCAAAAAGTCTTTTGGGATTCCGCCCGAAGCTTAGCTGTGTGCTCAGGTGACCACTTTGAATATGGTTAAATACTGAGCAGCATCAGAAGATGTGGCTAAGAAAAAGACATTTCTGGATTAATCAGAAGGGTTCAACTGACTGTTACTGAGGTTCGTGCAGAGGTTTTGATCTCACTGATATCTCTACCTCATGGCCAACAAGCCAAGTAATCAACATAAAAGTTAATGGTCACCCTTATTATTGGTTTGACTACAGACTTCGTTCCCAGGGGACTACTAAGTTCTGGAACATCCATCACACTTAGACAGGAAGCTAAATCCAAGTGTGGCTTCGCTTACATAAGGCTGAAGAAATGATCCGAGGAGAGACATGGCAATTGCTGCTGAATATAGCAATTTCCCAAGGAAGTCTTGAAAATAAATTACTCAAAGTAACAATTTTCTACTGAGGATGAAGCTTTATGGAAGAAAAATGCCAGGCAACACATGCCTTAAATTAAGATATCATCTTGGATCAGGGGGGGCCACCTCTGGACTTCCAGTTTCCAAGCAAAATTTGTGGATATTGAATTTTTATGTTTCTTGTAGTCATAGTCTACAGCCTTAAAGAATTTTTGCCTACCATGTAAAATTCTCTCATTAAGTAGAAATTTAAAAATCTTTTTATCATTATTATAAATACTATTATCAACTTTCTAAGTCTATCACATAATCTTACTTATCTTCAAAGTAATCTTTGACAGCAAGATAGGATTTATTATAATCACATATTACAGATGAATAGGCTAAGGGTTTGGAGAGCAATATAAAAGAAGCATAGCCATAATTCACATCTACATATTTAAAGGCAAAGTCATTCCTCTTGAGCACTCCTGAAATCACATTTGGATTTTCATGGTTTTTGGCGCTGAAGCAAGGAATTCTCAACATAAAATCTTAAATAACATTATCTATCCACTTATAACATCCATTTAATGCACAGCATTGATGAATTGCTGGCTAAAACAAAATTACCCAACTTTTAGTCAATCTACAGCATATATATATATATATATAGTAAAATATTGTAATTAGATGTAAAGAGTTGAAAGCAGGTGAACACTTCTATGGATACCTGCTTTTATTTGGTCTTTAAGATTTTAAGGAACTGATTACTAAAGGGCTTTTTCATTTGTTAATAACAGCAACGAAAAGCAAACCTTATACTTAAATGAAAAGTTTTAAAATTCTGATACTTTTATGGCAAGGATGCTGGTATAGTTCTGTCAGTGTGAGGGAGATAGACAGCAGTTCTCATACTTTAATGTGCATGAAATTCTGCTTGGATCTACAATATCTTTTTCTGATATTTTGATGCTTAAGAATATAAGAAAGAAATATTCTTTTTGTAAACTTTGTAAAAAGGAATACTCTTTTTTTACAAAACCAAGCTAACAAAAACCTCACATTCTTGTTAAATTAATTTTCCTTAAGACTTTACCTTATGATTAAATTCTAAAATAGAGTTTATAACATCTTGGTTTATCAGTACATGTTAGAAACCTACATTCTCAGCCAGCTTCCAAGTTTACACTAGAAAAATCTCAGACAAAAACAATGTCTGTAAATAACAGTTTGCCTATTTTTTTCTTTGCAGATGTCAGCAGAAGGAACGTCCACAAAGCACTGAGTGACGGGGCTGTATCCTGTTTCAAAGCCTCCTGTGACTCCTCATGCTGTTGGAGAGCATTTAAAGCTCACTAGCTCGGTCCACAGGGATTGCCCTTACCTGACCTGTCTCTGCTCATGGAACACATAGAGCTACGCTACAGAATATGAGCATGCTGACTGGTGTCTTAGAGGAAAACACAAGGCAGAACCTGGGCAGAGACGGGAGCTGCTCCGTTTCCCACACGGATTCAGCTGAAGATTCAGCTTGCCCATCAAGACAATTTCATCTCTCAAATGAAATATGGCTGGGAGATTTATTAGAGGAGCGACAGCATGATAAATGAGTTGTCTGTCATCCTTACATCCTTCCTCTTATGGCAGCTGAATGCTGTCTCTCATTTCTTCAGATGGAATTCAGATGTAAAAGAAAGAAGAAATGAGGTGAGCCTGGGGAAGGAAGGGAAGGAACAGGGACTGGCCAAGGGGAACATAGGAGATGATGGGGCTGGGGTGGGGGGAGATAGAGATGGAGATGTGTGGGTGATCGGGTTTGTTACCTGTGGTTGGAAGCAGGAAATTTCTAGAAATGTAATTCCTGGAGGCCAAAATGTGTTTACTCCCGACTTGACTAATTTTAGCCAAATTTTCATTTGCTTGCTTCCCTGTGGTCTCATCAAGATATGATTTATGTGAGTCTGTACATGAGTGCTGGTTATTAGCCCCTTCTCGCTAAGCATCACTCTTCTCTCTTGCCAAAAGAAGTTAAATTTCTCCTTTAAAACAAAGAAGAATTTCAAGCAGTGCTTGCACACTGATTTGTACCTATGTTTGTACAAAATACATACGTAATATTTTACATACCATTTAAACTTTTTGAATTTATTTCTGAGCCATTACTATATGTAGTCATTTGGAATAAATAGGGTAATTCAGTAAATGAATTACAATTGGGCTGGGCTGGGTAGATGGTACAATGGGAAAAGGCACCGGGTGCCAAATGGAATGGTCTGAGTTTGATCCCTGGGTTCCACATGGTGGAAGAAGAGTATCTGCTCCTGAAGGTTGTTCTCTGACCATGTATATACTGTGGCATATGTTCAGCTGTAGCAGAAAAATATTTAAAAAGGCACCATCCCATGCTATCGCCAGCTACTCTCTGGCCCTGGCGGTCTCGCTGCCTCCATGGCTAGCCCCTTGCAGTGACTGCCCATCTCGCGCTTCTCTTGCTGTGGAGAGTAACCCAGTAAAATCAAAACTCTAGAGGCTTGTGATTTATCAGTCAGATTTGTATTAGTAAATTCTCAACCCACAAAGCGCCCGCATAATGAACTCAAAACTCAACTGATATAAACACAAGCTATACCCTTAGATGGGACAAACACACCCTGCTATTATTTAATCATCTAAGAACTCCCCAATACCTATGGCTCCCAGGACTGTGTGGTTCTGACTTCCCTTCCTTACTTATAGGTTCCATCTTATCTTCTCCTCTCCTTCCCTTCTTCTCTCCTCTCTGTCTCTCTGTCCTTGTCTCTAAAAATCTTAGCCTGCCTTCCTTTTCCACTACCCAATCACACGCTCTCTCCTTATCTTGTACCTGCCCTCATATAGACAGCTACATTCACCAGGATGTACAGATTCACCTCATCTACATTCACCAGGATATACAGATACACATTCATGTATGCATCCAAGATAGAGAAAATATAATAACTTTTAAAACTATAACTCACCAACCGAAACTGAGAAGAGGTGGTCAATTGTCAGGTTCTTGTTTGGGATCTACTTCCATTCTAGTCTCCAAGATTATTTTATTATTACTCTAACACTACACTGCCTTCATCATATTTAATTACATGAATAAATTGTTAATAATAATTATTATTTCTTGATATTTTTCTTCTCTTGGTGCATTGTTTTTCATGCCTTTGGGTTTGCTTTTCTAGGTATTAGTTAAGCTATCATTTTGTTTTAATGGTTCACAAGCATCCCTTTCCATGTGGCATAAGGAAGCAGTGACATGTGGCTTCTGTAAAATGATTTTAACAGAGAACCATTAAATAAGTTTTTTTTTTTGTGATATTACCTTAAGACAACGAAAGTTCCAAATGTAGGAAATAAATCACTTTCCTTTCCCTCACTCCTTGCAGCTTCCAGCTCACTTCACAGCCACCCTCCAAAGAAGCAAAACCCTAGAGATCCTTCAACTGTTCCCTTTAAAGACTCCCTTAATAGACTCCCTTCCACACTCTCAGTAAATGACATAGGTTTTTTTAAAAACTATTTTCTGACATAAAATAAAACTGATACACATTGAACAACTTTTAAACCAAATTTGTGTTTCTGATTCCTGAAATTACAAATCACATATGTTCATCTTATAAGTTTTCATTGAATACTTACATACTTCTACACATTGCAATTAACCTACCGATGAAAAATTCATACACTGCTGATGGGTTAACAAAGGCTGAGGTGCCCATCTCTGTATATCTCTGTAACCACTGGGTGTTGTGGGTCTGATTTCTGCAGGTAGAGGAGCAAAGCACAGTTCTTGCTTTACAATAAAAAAACATTTATTTACTGGTCACTTATATTATCTTAATATATCTTTCTTTTGATTACTTTAATCTATTTAATATTAAATTTCTATTTGGTTATTATATAAATATAATTTTTTTCTTTCTGAGATTATACTTTAGTTACAACATTTCTAGTTTCTTTTTCCTCACTCCAAACCTTCCCATATAATCTTCTCTGATGTAATTCAAATTCATGACTTCTTTTTTCAGCAATTTTACTATATTCACATATAGATATGCATATGTGTATATTCATAAATATAACCTGTTGGGCCCATATACTGTTACGTATATGTATGCTTCCAGGGCTTTCTACTGGGCACTGGACAACCAATTGGTATGCTCTTTTCTGGTGAGGACCACCTCTTTCCACCCAGGCTTTCTTCAGTTGCCAGTAGCTCTTTGTGTAGGATTGAGGCTTCCAAAGCTTTTTCTCCATCCAGTTTTGCATGTCCGTTGGAGTAGTCTTTGTTCAGCTCATGTTTGGAGGACCATATTGGTAAGATGTTTTGGGTATAGCTTCTGATATTACTAGAAGACACAATCTCACCACAAAGATCCCAATCCTCATTGTAGTTCTCTCTTCCTAAATGGAAGGAGTGAAGCTTTAGGTGTGGATGTATTTTGTAGATGTATTTCATTAGGTCTGGTGCCCACAGCATTGCCATTTTCTGTAGTGGTCTCCATTTGCTGCAAAGAGAAATGTTTTGGATAAGGTGAAAAGTTAACTTTTCTGTGGACAAACATTTACAGATTGCTTTTAGGTATTATGCTGGTTTCAAAAACCATTGGCTGTAGATTCTTGTCCAATAAAATGACTTTACTAACCCTGTGCACCTAGCTAGGTTTTCAGCTTCAAGCATATTTTTCTTCCTGTTGAGTGGATCTTAAGACTAATTAGAGAGCTATTGTTACTGCCAAGTTATGTGTGCCACTACTGTATCCTTAGGGCTATCATACGGTGATGGTTGTCGACGTGGTTCATAGGTGTCATACCTGGTTAGGAGTGTTGTTTGACTTCTTCCTTTGGAAACTTGTATGCTGCTTTCTAGTACTATAAAAGTTAGTCCTTAATGAGGGAGCATTTAGGTCAGTTATAGCTCAAGGGTGTCTAATGCCTTCATGGTGTCTTCAGCAGTAGGGACTAAACATCTACCTCTAGCAGGGTAACAAAGGGAATCAGCAATAGGCTGTATGTTTTGGGGTTCTCTTAGACATCCCTGGCTAACAAGTCAAAGGAGTACTTCTCATGTCTGGTATTATGGTTTTATTGGGTGGTCTTTGGTTTTTGGAAGAAATGGTGTCTACCCAAATGAGAATAGTTCATTAAAATTACATATGTATGTTTTTATACAGAATCACATGCATTATAGCTTTTTTTTAAAGAAAGGTAGTTAATAGTGTGATTCCTTGTGCCTTCTCCCATCACCCATGCTGTTACTTTAGCTATCTACCTCCTTTTCTTGTATTTTCCTCCCTCCTATTTCCCCAAGGAGCTTCCCTTTTCTTTTCTCACATCTCATATCACTGTATCCTACTCTCCCCCTTTACCCTCATCCCACCTTTTTCTGCATTTAGCACCCTACTTTTGTTCATATGGTGAATCATACTTGTTTGTCTTTTCTGTTAATTTGATTATTGATGCAATGCTGAAATTCTTCATTTTTCTATATATACATACAGATGATACCCATAACTTTAAATTTTATTAAATAGGAGTAATTTAATATCATACGGAGTCATGAACTCCGTGTTCCGTGAATATAGGAGTAATTTAATATCATATGGAGTCATGCACTCCATGTTCCCTGAACTTTATTTCAGCACCATCTCCAATTGTATTTTGTTGATGCCTTTTCTATTTTCAAACATAAGCTAACTTCATGCTTTGGGCTATAGCCTCAACTCCCTGACTCACATTCTTTTGATCCTGGTTGCCTGAGATAAATGTGTGTGTGTGTGTATGTGTGTGTGTGTGTGTGTGTGTGTCTTGCTATTGTTTTGAATCTTATTTTATTTTCAAATGTTTATACTATTAAAAATACTTTTGTGATTCTAAAGTTACATTTTTCCTAGTAGTCACTGCTATGAGAAGTGATCTATCACAGCCTACTACCATAAATAAAAATGTTAAATAATCAGTAAATGGCAAGATGTTTGCAAGGCATGAGCAAGTTTTATCCCAATTTACAGCATAGCAATGGGCCAAGTTTTACTTTTTTAATTAGATGTTTTGTTTATTTACAATATCTCCTTTCCCAGGTTCCCCTCCAAAATAAAATAAAATAAAATAAAATAAAATAAAATAAAATAACAAAAACTAAGACAAACATCTGTTCCCTCCCCCTCCCTCTGTTCAGCACCCAACCCCCTCCTGCTTACTGGCCCTGGCATTCCCCTACACTGGGGCATAGAACCTTCACAGGGTTCTTGACCGACTTGGCCATCCTCTGCTATACATATGTGTTGGAACCATTAGTCCCACCATGTGTACTCTTTGGTTAGTGGTTTAGTCCCTGGGAGCTCTGAGGGTACTAGTTAGTTCATATTGTTGTTCATCCTAAGGGGCTGCAAACCCTTCAGCTCCTTGTGTCCTTTCTCTAGCTCCTTCATTGGGGACTCTGTACTCAGTCCAATGGATGGCTGTGAGCCTCTACTTCTGTATTTGTTGGGTACTGTCAGAGCCTCTCAGGAGACAGCTATATCAGGCTCCTGTCATCCAGCACTTGCTAGCATCCACAATAGCTTATGCTCTAAGATCAAGAATTGACAAGTGGAACCTCATAAAATTGCAAAGCTCCTGTAAGGCAAAAGACATTGTCAATAGGATAAAATGGCAACCAACAAATTGGGAAAAGGTCTTTATCAATCCTATATCTGATAGAGGGCTAATATCCAATATATACAAAGAACTCAAGAAGTTAGACTCCAGAGAACCAAATAACCCTATTAAAAATGGGGTACAGAGCTAAACACAGAATTCTCAACTGAGGAATACAAAGTGGCTGAGAAGCACCTAGAGAAATGTTCAACATCCTTAGTCATCAGAGAAATGCAAATAAAAACTACCCTGAGATTCCACCTCACACCAGTCAGAATGACTAGGGTAAAAAACTCAAGTGACAGCAGATGCTGGAGAGGTTGTGGAGAAAGAGGAACACTCCTTCATTGCTGGTAGGATTGCAAGCTGGTACCAACACTCTGGAAATCATTTTGGTGGTTCCTCCAGAAACTGGACATAGTACTACCAGAGGACCCAGCTATACCATTCCTGGGCATATACCCAGAAGATGCTTCAACATGTAATAAGGACACATGCTCCACCATGTTCATAGCAGCCTTATTTATAATAGCCAGAAGCTAGAAACAACCCAGATGTCCCTCAATAAAGGAATGGATATGGAAAATGTGGTACACCTACACAATGGAGTACTACTCAGCTCTTAAAAACAACGAATTTATGAAATTCTTAGGGAAATGGATGGATCTGGAGAATATCATCCTGAGTGAGGTAACCCAATCACAAAAGAACACACATGGTATGCCTTCTCTGATAAGTGGATATTAGCCCGGAGGATCAGAATGCACAAAGTACAAACCACAAACCACAAGAAAATCAAGAAGAAGGAAGACCAAAGTGTGGATACATCGTTCCTTCTTTAAAGAGGGAACAAAATACCCATGGAAGGAGTTGTAGAGACTAACTATGGAGCAGAGACTAAAGGAAGGACAATTCAGAGACTTTTCCACCTGGGAATCCTTCCCATATTCAGTCTAGACACTATTGTGGATGCCAGCGAGTGCTGGATGACAGGTTTTACTTCTAATTGGTGGCCTTTGTTATTATTTACTTTCACTATAAAAAAGACTAAACATCCCAATTGGTGTTGCCAGAAGTCGCAGTAAAACGTTGCTCCTCTGGGTGACAGTTAAGGTACACTTGCAGAATGTATATGCTTTTCCCCTTTATGGACACATCACCTTTTAAGGTTTTGGCAACTAATTAGTTACCACAAAAGACAGAAGAATAGGAGTTTTTAACATACAGCTTCATCATATCTGAAAATTCAAATTTTTTAGTTATGCATTTGTACAGTTTTAAAATATTTCCTAAACTATACAATTAACTTGGTTTTGTGATCAATGAGGAAAGTAACCTAAGTTGAAAACACACACGTTTGGAGTGATTTCTTTATATCATTGTTTGTTTTCTTAATTCCTGGCTTTCTTTCTTTCTTTTGTCTTTTTTTCCTTTCCTTTCTTTTTTCTGATTTCTTTCTTTCCTTTTTTCTTCCTTCCTTTCTTTGTTTCTTCCTTTCTTTTTTTCTCTATCTTTCATGCTTGCTTGCTTTGTTCTTTCTTTCTTTCTTTCTTTCTTTCTTTCTTTCTTTCTTTCTTTCTGTCTTTCTTTCTTTCTATCATCTATCTATAATTTAAATGTGTTTGCCTATATACACCTATGTGGGATTTATGTACATAAATGAAGCCCCCTGTGAGGCCAAAAGAGTGCATTGGATTCCCAGGAGGTGAAGTTATAATACTAACAGAAATGAAAGTCTGGGATGCTGAGAGCAGAACTCAGATCCTCTGCAAGAGCAGTACCCACTCTTAACCACTAGGGCCATACTCCGGCCCTAAAGTCTGTTTTGACAAATTTCTTTTTAAAAGTAAAATACCTTTTTATTTTATTTTATTTTATTTTATTTTATTTACATATCATACGATATCTCCTTTCTCAGTTTCCCCTCCAAAAAGCAAACAAACAAACAAACACAAACAACAACAAGAACAAACTCCTGTTCCCTCCCCCCTCTCCCTGCTCACCACCCCACCCCCTCCTGCTTACTGGCCCTGGCATTCCCCTACACTTGGGGCATAGAACCTTCACAGGGCCAAGGGCCTCTCCTCCCATTGATGACTGACATCGCCATCCTCTGCTACATATGCTGCTGGAGCCATTAGTCCCACCATGTATACTCTTTGGTTGGTGGTTTAGTCCCTGGGAGCTCTGAGGGTACTAGTTAGTTCATATTGTTGTTTGTCCTAAGGGACTGCAAACCCTTCAGCTCCTTGGGTCCTTTCTCTAGCTCCTTCATTGGGGACCCTGTGCTCAGTCCAATGGATGACTGTGAGCCTCTACTTCTGTATTAGTCAGGTACTGTTAGAGCCTCTCAGGAGACAGCCATGTCAGGCTGGAGTGCCCTTCCTTTAGTCTCTGCTCCATACCAACACCAAACAAACAGTAATTCAATTTTGGCTTTTGCCTGAGGCAATAAGTTCATTTTATTCATATTGCTGAATATATTTCATGAACAAATGACTTGAAATCATAGCCTAAGTTGTCATTAAAAGCCTTGTAATAGAGTGTTTTTACATTATCTCTTATTTCAAAGCCACTTTCTTTTAATTTAATTAAAATTTCACTTTACATTCTGATAGCAGCCCCCTCCCTACACTCTTCCTAGTTCAGCCCTTATAAAACTCTCCCCCCACTTACACTTCACCTTCTCCTCAAAGAAGGGGAAGCCACCTTTGGTAACATCCTATCTTGGATGAAGGTCCATCCTCACTCGCTGAGGCCCAACCAGGCAGACCAGTTAGGGGAAGAGGATCCAGTGACAGGCTCAGAGTCAGAGGCAACACCCCCCAACACACATACATGAAGGTCAAGCTGCACATTTGCTACAAATGGGTAGGGGACTTAGGTTGAGTCTCTGCATGCTCTTTGGTTGGTGGTTCAGTCTCTGTGACCCTACAGTTAACTCTGTAGATCTTCTTATGGTGTCTTTGATGTCTCCAACATACTCAATTCCGTGTCCCACTCCTCCACAATACTCAAGACATCAACAGACTAAGTAACCCAATTGAAAAATAGAATACAGACTTAATGTAAAATTCTCAAGAGAGGAAACTCAAATGGCCAAGAAGCACTTAAAGAAATGTTCAATGTCTTTAGTCATCAGGGAAATGCCGTTCAAAACAACTCTGAGATTTTATCTTACACCTGTCAGAATGGCTAAAATCAACTCAAGTGACAGCACATGCTGGTGAGGTTGTGGAGCAACAGGAACACTCCTCCATTGCTTGTGGGAATGCAAACTTGTACAACCACTTTGGAAATCAGCTTGGCAGTTTCTGAGAAAATTAGGAATAGTTCCACACCAGGACTCAGCTATACCACTCCTGGGCATATACCCAAAATTTGCCCCACTATATCACAGGAATACGTGCTCCACTATATGAATAGCAGCTTTATTTGTAATAGCCAGAAACTGGAAACAACCTAGATGTCCCTCAACTGAAGAATTATAAAGAAAATATGGTAAATTTACACAATGGAATACTATTCATCTATTAAAAACAAAGAGATCATGAGATTTGTAGGCACATAGGTGGAACTTCATTCTGAATGAGACCGAGACCCAGAAAGACACTTTGGTATGTACTTACTTACAGGTGGACATTAGCTAAGAAGTACAAGATAACCATGCTATAGACTCAAAGAAACTGGGTAATAAGGAGGTCTCAAAGGAGGATGCATGAATCTCACTCAGAAAGGGAGATAAAATAGTCATAAGACATAGATCAAGATAGGGAACTGGGGGTGAGGAAGGAATGAGGGGAAGAGGGGGTAAGGAGGGAATGGAGTTGGTGATGAGGTGTGGGGAGAGGCTGTGGGAGAGGGCTGAAAGTGAGACATGGAAATGGGGAAAGCATCTCTGGGACTAGTTAGAGGCCTGGGACTGTGGAAGCTATGGAAAATCTATGGGAGTGTCCCTGGCTGAGATTCCTACCAGCAGGGAATCTGGAGCCTGAAGAAGTCATCTCCTGTAGCCAGATAGGACTCATCTCAATATAGATAATTCATAGGAACATTATGTCTAAAACAAGACCATTTTACTGGTAAAAAAAAATCAAAGTTTAGAAGACTGAGTTAACTTATATCATGATGTTTTCGTTAATGGCAACAATGAGCCTTATACAAGGTCCTTGGAACTGGCCCATGTCACCAGCTTGTATTCTAAATGTTTTGGTAGAATACACTTGATTTTTAATTTTATATTCTAGTTTTGAAAATCCTCAAATATTTGCCATGCTCTACAGGAAAAAGGACAAGTATTTTGTCTGTCATCTAGATCTGTGTGAACAGTTTGATCTTACTCTCACGTCCTTCAAATCTCACACTTCAAATCTTAGTCCCCTTTATTGAAATACAAGTTAACTTGGACACTCCTGCACTCCTGCACATTGTATAGAGTTCTGATCTTCCTTTGTGAGTCACTTATTCTTCCATGTCTTGCAGGCTATGGAAAATCTTGGAATGTGCACCAGAAGAACTGTTCACACCATCTGCTCCAGCAATGGTCAACACATGGCAAACCAACAATTGATAAAAATCTCCTTAAAAATGTTCTTAAAAACATGGATATGGTTATCTATTTCCAGGTGAACACTGAGCTGGGTGAAATGTCTTGAGTTTTCAGTGATACCATTTACAACTTTTAAAACATATATCTCTTATTCAATTTTTTTGTATGAATAGTTTCCCTGGAAGTATGTCTGGTTGCCATCAGTATGTCTGGTCTTTCAGAAGAGGACATCAGATCTAGAACTAGAGTTGCAGGAAGCTGTAAGTTACTATGTATGTGGTTGCTAGGAATTGAACTTGGGTTCTTTGCAAGAGGAGCCAGTGCTATTAACCAAAGAGCCATCTTTCCAGCCATCCCTGTAAACCATTTACATCTTTACTTAGTGAGTGTTTGTTTGATATATATGTTTATGATTTATATCTACAAATATATACCTAAAGTACAAATACTGTGGTTTTATGAAAACTAGAGGGTCACATAAGGCTCAAGATGATATTGGAAGTGACTCAGTTGCCTCAGTGAAGGTTGCTATCCTGGGGAGTAAGGAGAACTATCTGAGATGATAGGAACCCTGGGGAGAGAGGCTCCAATTGGCCAAGTCATCCTATAGCTCTGCCTACTATCTCTCTACATTCACTTAACAGTATCTCTTCTACCACAAGTTAGTATATATTTGTTTTCAAAAGATAAGAGACACTGCAAGGCATAAGTTAAGCTGCAGAATAGCTGATCGATGGCAGTTTTTCTTACAGTATTTATTTTCATTCCCCCCCCCCCACATACACACATGCATTTTTTTAAAAGGGAAGAAATGTACTAGATCAGGTAATGGCTATCTAGGGAATTCATCTTATTTTTATTCTCTTAACATTATAAATGTTAACAAGGTTTATGCTTTAAATTATTCTCTGGGAATGATTTTAGTCAGCACAAGAGCCTATTTTGTTATAGTTTTTATTTTTTAGTAGTGTTTATGCAATTCTTGACATACAGCTGTGAGGAGAGCAGTCTGAGAGAAATGTTGACAATCAAGGAAATCCCCAACCACTGATGTGTGTGTGTGGACTGCTTCTATTACAAACAACAGTATACTTTGTATATTTGATGATCTCCTTGTAATGAATGTTTTAGAGATATTTGTTGCATATTCCCACGTAGCAGAATTTTCCCTGTCCAATCACTTTAAATATTAACACAACAAGAAGCCTGTAATTGGACAGGGAAAAGGGAGGCAGAGCGAGGAGTTGCAGAGATAGAGACAGAGGAGACAGGGAGAGAGGAAAGATGGAGCAAAACGAAGATGATTCCAATTTCGCATGGCCTTAAATAGCCACAGTTAGCTATAAATATAAAGGATAGAATAATTGGGATAACTTGTCTAATCCAGGTGAGCAGTTTGCATCATTATCAATTGGCACTGAAATTATTGTGTGGGCATCTTGTGAATTGAGAATTTATTGGTATATAAATGTGACTAGTTAATTATAAGTTTCTAGAGTTTTGATTTTGCTGGGTTACTGGTAATTGTGACAGCTAACTGCAAGGTGGATAGTCATTGCATGGGGCTGGTGCAGCAATGACCTGCCAAAGGAACTTAGCTAGTTGAGACATCTCAGGAGCTCTGGGCCAAATGAGAACACCCTGCTGGAGCCATATGGCCTGGTGTAGTGTGGGAAATTGCCATTCTTTCTTAAATTTCCCACAACATACACATACATGTACAATATAAATGCAAAAAACATGTCTCTTTTTCTCTATATATGTATGTATATAATATATACATAAACATAAGTATATATACATACATATATACAGACATACACACACATATATCAAAAGATATACACAGGCAGACAGACAGACATATACACACATATATATATACATACATACATATGCATGTATATATGGCTATGATACATATAATAACATTTATTTCAGAAAGATGATTTCCATTTCAACATTGCCCATCAGTGTATAAGAGGACTTAGTTTATTTTACTTTTACAGCTTTCAAAAGTTGTTTTTAAACATCCTGTACCATCCCATTGTGACACTTGATTTTTACTTCATAACTTTAAAAAAAATATCTAGAATATCTGTGGCAGAAAGGAGGGAACATATTCATTTTTAAAAACTCACTTAAAACAATAAATAATTATGAAGCAGTATAAATTTATGTTAACTATTTTAGACTACATACTGAAATATAATTTGTATCATTTAACACACAATCAATTAGGAAAACTGAAACTTTGAAGTAGATAAGCATGTAACTGATAGATATAATGAGATGCTTTATAGAAAGGAGAAGGGTGGGCTAAATATGATAGGGAAGCACTTGCAGAGGCTGTGTGAAAAAGTCAGCCTTTGAGTTTAATACAGAAGGGTTGAGCTTCTTAGAAGAGCAGAAAGAACACACAAAGACAGAATCCAAGGAATGCATTTGTTACAAAGATGGTCCCATGGGCATTATATTAGAGGGAGGGGTAAGCCACTACAGGAGGTGTGTCTTCCCTGGAATTCCATGTGCTAAACTGCTGCTACTGTCCATGTACCTGACACTGCATGCCTACTATGTTTCATGAATATTGCTCATTATAGAGAAAGAAAACAGTTCAATATAGACTAGTAAGAATTCTGTCTTTTTTAAGGTCTAGTGGCACATCATTATCATGTATATTGGGGTTTAGAGGTGAAGATAGTAATATTTCTTTATTTATATTGAAATTAGATTTTTCTCTCATACAATTCATCCTGACCACAGTTTCCTCTCTCTCAACTCTTCAAAGCTCTCCTTCCCTTCCCTTCTTCCCCAAATCTATTCCTCCTTACTTTCTTCTTCAGAAAAGAGCAGGCCTCCAAGAGAAGAAAGAGACTCACAGCCAGACATCATGCAGAGAAAGAGTGTAAATTGAAGATCTCCACCAGGGCCCTCCCTCAGAGATCAGGAAACCTCATGGAAGCGGGGGATGACTGTAGGAGTCAGAGGAGATGGAGGACACCAGGAGAACATGGCCCACTAAATCATTTAAGCAGGGCTCCCATGGGCTCCCAGAGACGAAGGAGTCGGGCATGGGACCAGCACAGCTCTGCACCAGTTCTTGGCGTATATGTTTTGGGTGTTTTTTTTGTTTTTTTTTTTTTTTTTTTTTTTTTTTTTTGTTTTTTGTTTTTGGAACTCCTAACAGTGAGTGGGTGTGTCTCTGACTCTTTTGCCTGCTCTTGACATTCTTTTCTCTCTATTGGATCATCTCATCCATGCTTGACGTGAGTGAGGGCTTTGCATTTTCTTTTTCTTTTTTCTTGTTTTTCTTTTTTTAGCTTTTCTTTTTCTTTATTTTAATTAGATGATATTTTCTTTATTTATATGTCATATGATTTCTCCTTTCCCAGTTTCCTCTCCAAAAAATAAAAAAACAACAACAAGAACAATTGAATCTTGCTTTGTCCTGTTTGGTGGTGACAGCTCTGTTGTGACTTACCTCAGTTCTGGTCCTTCCTCACTCTTCCTAACTCATCCACACCCCACTCATACACTTGTGATAAGGACCTTTGCAAAAGGAATTGAGGATGCCAGTTTTCTGATGGAATGTTTACTAAAGCAGCCTCATTTTGATCACTGAGGACACAGACTCATAGAGAAGGCAAGAGTAACACCCAGATCCTGCCCCAATCCCTCAGGATTCAGAGCCTTCTCCAGCCAGCAACATTACCTCTGTGTTGCACAGGGAAGGAGAAACAGGAAGAACTAGATACCAATTAGGTTATTTTAATTTCATAAATAAAGCTTGAATTGCTTCTTTCTCTTGGACTTCTCAATAGTTTGACTGTAATTTGACTCTCAACTACACTCTTGGAAATACTGTGAGCATCATGTCACATTTTCAGGGTAAACTTCCACGTTTATAGTAGCTTTACCTATTGCCACCCAACTGACATATCCTCTTACACTGCCCTTTCTCCTAATTTATGGCATTTATGCTTTCTAAATTGCAACTTTCATATATTTGTTCATTTCTTTATCGTGCCTTCTCACCATTGACCCACTGGCAGGTGGGTCCCAAGGGCCAGGGACACATGGTTGTGTTTACATTGACATTTCAGTAGTGAAGATTCATGAGAAATTTCTTGCCAGCAGCCATCATGTACACATAGCGACAGAATAATGAAGGAATGAACTAAAGAATGCACTTATTCAAGTTTAAGATCAACTTAGTTGATGCTTAAGAAGCTAGTGACAGGAGACTGGGAAAGAAAGAAACACAGGTTTTTTTTTTTTCCTTTTATTCCTTCATTCTAGAACTGCAGCACTGAAAAGGAAAAGTAGCAGAAGAGGATGGATGCTTTGTCATATGCTACCTGAATTTGTGTTCTAAAGGGAAAATGCATGCTTATACGATTCTATTATCTTAAAAACCCATCTCATTACGGTTATATTCAGTTTTAACACTTGCAATTACAGTGACAACACAAATGGCTTTGAGCAAGAGAAATGGGAGTCTGTTCCCGCAGCTTTTGAACCACATTGGTAAATCTCCCACATAGAAAGATGCTTCCTGTCATTTTCTCATTGTAAAGTGGCAGCCTGTTTGCTTCTGCATGGCTGTAGAAAAAAGAGCATTGGGGCACAAATTAAATGGCTTTTGGAATGAATGTCCTTTTAAATCTTTGTCCTTTGAAATTCAAAGGTCAATGATACTTTTTATATGCAAATGTAGTTGTTAAATGCATTGCACATTACCAGTCCTGGCAGAGGGAAAATCCACCAGTTTATCTCTGTGATGGGTCAAGAACATGCTGGGTCATTATGCACACAGTATGACAACCAGATAGAGATAGTGCGGCTTTAATTCTCCTTTCAGTGGTTCCTTTCATGCACACAGAAAGCCCAAGTTTACTTTCTCCATGTGTCCAAACCAAATTCAATATCTTTTCGACATTGTAATCGGTTGCAACCCTTCATCCTGTTGAAGATTAAGCTGAACTTCTGCCCTTTAATAAAAACTTTAATAAAAACTCTCCTGGAAAATTTCTTATGGTCAAGGCTTATTTTCAGTCTTGATTTGGATGCTTTCTACTAAAACTAGACAATTTGAAATGACAGGAAGTGCTGTTATGGTAATACCTGAAATTTGATATACTTTCCTTTAAGGAGCTTGGAGTGCTTTCACATTTTTTTTTTATTATTCAATATCAGTGAAATACACAGATGTTGGTTTACAAATCACATTCTTTGATGCTTGATAAATATTTCAATTGCTTGCACTAGAAGTACTAATTTGGAGCATGGTGTATACATGTAGGGAGACGGCAGTGGGAGAATACTGAAGTTTAGATAATGTAAGATAATCCATTGCCCTGGGTTATGTAGTAAAATGGATAAAGAGAGTAGTTTTAGGATTGTGAAATTCAGGAGCTATTTGTTCCTTCAGCAAAGCCTTATTTATCCTGCTCTTACAGATTGAATAGTATTATCTGGATAAACACACTCCTTTGGGTGCCAGAGAGTTAAGAATACATACTGTTCTTTCAGAGGTCCTGAGGCCAGGGACATCCACCACGTAGGGCATGTTACAACTGTCTGTAACTCCAGATCTAGGGGTTCAGATGCCTTCTTCTGGCTTTTGTGGGTACCTGAGTCATACCCATACAGATACACATACATATGCATATAATTTAAAATATGAATAAATATAAAAATACTCCTATACATCATCTGTCAAACTTGTTACATTTAATACAAATTCTAGACGCAAATTGTATTTCTAACATCTACCCACTATATAACTAGAGGAAAATGTTCAGCATTCCTGAGTCTCAATTTTCATCTTTACCACCTAAAGCCAAATGGTGTATCTCACATAGTTGTAGTAATTAATAGAAAATCACAGTCACAAATGTTATTTATGAAGACTGTTTTAGGTAGAATCTATAAATACAGAGTCCACAATTGACAGTGTAATGAGGTATCGACTACCACTGAAATAGGTCAGACAGGCTCACTATGCTCATCTTCCTCTATCTTGCTTCTGTTTCCTAAAAAAATGGATGCCATTAGTTATAGGGATTTTAACTATTCATAATTTGGTGGCTATTTGATAGTCACCAGCAACTATATTATTCTTTTATATTGACTCTAGATTCCTGAATACTGAGCTTTTCTCTATCAACTGTAATTAGAAGACTTCTCTTGATTTTATATATAGATGTGACTATGCAATTGCAAGTCCTCAAGGGTCAAAAGTATCTCTTAGTGAATATTTATCCTTTCTTTTCCCCATAGGAAAGATGTAGCCAATAACTCTTAATAGTCTCATGGGTCTTTCTGTATGGCTGGTAGCTTTCAATACTGATGAGTTGTTGTCTCCTGTTACCTAAGGAGGACAATGGTAGCGAGTGTTGTCTCCTGTTACTTAAGGAGGACAATGGTAGCCTTTTATTGTTCTAAGAATTTCAGTGGGTTTTACCCTAATTTTACCCTCTATGTGGAAACACACATATCTTCTATAGGTCTAGAAATAAATAATGTACTCTTTTAATGGGAAACTTAAGCTAGACATGTGTGGCACATGCCTACAATCTGCGTCTCCCTGAGAGGTCAGGACCGACTTGAACAACACAATAAATTCCAGAATAGTTGGGGCTACAAAGTCAGACCCTGGGTCTAAACCAACCAACCACCTTCCTACCCAACCAACCAACCAATGAAAGCCCCTCCCCAAACCCTAAAGAACAAAGAAAATGAAAAAGCTGAAAGGTTGAAAGCTTTCTCCTTGGGATCAGGACTAAGGGAAGGAAGTCTATACTGTCACCATTAGTCACTTTTTCACTAGGACATTCCTGTCAGAGAAATAAGGCAGGATGAATCAAAGCACAAAAGGTATCCAAGTTATGAGGAAAGAATGAAGCTATCTACTTAAAGTTGGCATGATTCCATATAGGGAACAAATATTAAAGAGTCTTCATTTGAAAGTAAATGAATTCAGCTTCCAGGTATGAATGAATAAGCAAAATTGGGTCATATTTCTATACACTAGCAATGAAAATTCTGAAGAGAAAATTCAGCAAACAATCATGTTAGAACAATAGGAAAAAGTATAAGACATTTAGGAATAATTTAATCAAAAAGCTCCTAGAATTGAACATTGAAAACTGCATTCTAAACACTTATATCCATAGAAAAGTATGATTCTCGTGCCTCATCAAAGCAGCATAGAATAATTGACTAAGCTACTCAACCTCACTTGACTTGCCCATCCATCACATACAACTTCCATACTTAGAGAATACTGAGGAAGAGGGGCCACTGACCTCCACTGTGGCTGAGCTACTTTATATTCCCACCAGAGATGGATTAAGGGTGTTGTTTTGTCCACACTTTTACAGGATTTATTTGGTTTTTTTTCTTACTTTTTTTGAAATTTTTTTACTAGATATTATTTTTATTTACATTTCAAATGTTATTCACTTTCATATTTTCCCCTCTGACAACCTCTTATTTCCATGACCCCTCCCTCTGTTTCTGTGAGAGTGTTCCCACATCCACTCACCAACTCCCTCTTCCCTAGCCTAGAATTCCCCTACACTGGGGCATTGAGTCTTCACAGGACCAAAGGCCTCTTCTCCCATTGATGTCCAATGAGTTCATTTTCTGCTACATAAGTGGCTGGAGCCATGGATCCCACCATGTGCACTCTTTGGTTGGTGGTTTAGTCCCTGAGAGCTCTGGAGTGTCTGGATGGCTGGTATTGTTGTTCCTCCTATAGGGCTGCAAACCCCTTCAGCTCCTTCAGTCCTTTTTCTAATTCCTCCATTAGGGACCCCATGCTCAGGGCAATGGTTGGCTGTGAGCATCTGCCTCATTATTTGTCAGGCTCTGGCAGAGCCTCTCAGGAGACAGCTATATCAGACTCCTGTCAGCAAGCACTTGTTGACATCCGTAATAGTGTCTGAGTTTGGTAACTATATATGGGATGGATCCCCAGGTGGGGCAATCTCTAGATGGCTTTCTTTCAGTCTCTGCTCCAAAATTTGTCTCTGTATCTTCTCCCCTAAATATTTTGTTCCCTCTTCTAAGAAGGACTGAAGTATTCCCATTTTGGTCTTACTTCTTCTTGAGCTTCATGTGGTCTGTGACTTGTATCTTGGGTATTCTGAGCTTTTGGGCTAATATCCACTTATCAGTGAGTGTATACCATGTGTGTTCTTTTGTGATAGAATTACCTCACTCAGGATGCCTAAGAATTTCATGAAGTCATTGTTTTAATAGCTGAGTAGTACTCCATTGTATAAATGTACAATATTTTCTGATTCCATTCCTCTGTTGAGGGACATCTGGGTTCTTTCCAGCTTCTGTAAATGCAGGGGCAAAGAGTGGGACAGATACTGAAGGAAAGGCCATCCAGAGACTGCCCTACCTAGGAATCCATCCCATCTGCCGACAGGAAAACCAGACACTATTGTTGATGTCAAGAAGTGCTTGCTGACAGAAGCCTGGTATAATTGTCCCCAGGTCATTTTCCCCTGACCAACACAGATGTGGATGCTCACAGCCAACCATTGTATTTAGCATGGGGACCCCAATGGAGGAGTTAAGGGGAGGACTGAAGGAGCTGAAGGAGTTTGAAATCCCACAAGAAGAACAATAATATCAACCTACCAGACCTCTAGAGCTCTCAGGGACTAAGCCACCAACCAAAGAGTACACATGGAAAGACCCAGGGCTCCAGCTGTTTATGTAGCAGATGATGAACTAGTCAGACATCAGTGGGAGGAGAGGTCCTTGGTCCTGTGGAGGTTCTTTGGCCCAGTGTAGAATGTTAGGGTGGTGAGATGGGATTGAGTGGATCGGTGGGGGAGCACCCTCATAGAAGCAGGGGGAGGGGCATGGGATAGGGAGTTTCAGAGGGGAAACCAGGAGGGGTGATAACATTTGAAATGTAAATAAATAAATAACCAATAAAAATAATTCCATTTCAACTGGGGTAAATTGGCTTTTCAATGTAGTTTGATTTTCAGGTTTCTAATGTCTAGAGAGGTTGAACATTATTTTATGTTTATTGGTCATTTGTATTTCATTTCAGAACTGCCTGTTCATTTCCTTTGCCTATTGATTGACTGAGTTGCTATTTTGTTGTTCAGTTTTTGTTAGTTTTTAATATATAAATGTAATAATATGGTATTCAAACATTAAAAAAAATAGGTGTAAGAATTCCAAAGATACCCTTCTACCTGGTCCTTTCTGCTGAGACAGACTACTACCTAGTAGACACCATATTCTGAGCCATCCCAGAGGATTTGCTGCACTCAGGGCATCTGAGGCCACAGCTTGAGACATCCCAGGAGATCTACTGCATTTAGGATAATTGACACCTCAGCATGAGGCATCCAAGGAGATCTGATGCATACAGGGCAACTAGCATCCCAGGAGATCTCCTGCATACTGGGCAACTGAGCAACTGATTGCTAGCTTTTCTGCTCCCCTGAAGACAACATAGCTGAAAGGCATCCTAGGGGTTCCTCTGTACACAGGGAAACTGGGCACCAGACACCACAATCTGATGATCTCCCTGGGGGTCTATAGCATTCAGGGCAATGGACTCCACAGACTGAAAGCCTCTCTAGAGTTCTGCTGCACACAGGGAAACAGAAACCACAGTCAGCAGACCTCCCTGGAGAACAGCTTCACACAGGACAACAGCTTGACTGCTCCTCTGAAGACCCAGCAGTCTAAAGGCCTCCCTGGAGATCTACTGCAGCCAGGTAAACAGAATAGCAGCTTCTTTGCCAGTCTGAAGACACACAACCACTTCCCCCCCAGTTGGAAGGCCCCACAGGTAGTCTGCTACAGCCAGGGTCATGAGCCTACCAGGAGACCTGAAGCAAACCAGAGACTAAAGAAGCAGACTCCAGATAGAGTCACTCACATCAGCAAACACCAAAACTAACCGGATGGCATGAGGCAAGTACAAGACCATAAGCAACAGAAGTCAATATACAAGGGTATCAGAACCCAGTTTTCCCATCACAGCAAGCCATGAATACATCAATACACCTGAAAATCAGGAAGCTGACCTAAAATCCTACCTCATGTAGATAATAGAGTCCTTTAAGGAAGATATAAATAACTCACTGAAAGAAACACAGAAAAACACTGGTAAACAGGTAGAAGCCCTTAAAGAGGAAACAAATAAACCCCTTAAAGAAATACAGGAAAACACAAATAGGTGAAGGGATTGAATAAAGTGGTAGAAGACCAAAAAGTGGAAGTAAAAACAATAAAGAGAACAGAAATAGAGGCAAAACTGGAAATGGAAAACCTAGGAAAGAGGTCAGGTTTTACAGATTGACGTATCACCAACAGAATACAAGAAATAGAAGAGAGAATCTCAAGTGTAGAAGATACCATAGAAGAGATTGACACAACTGTCAAAGAAAATTCAAATTATTAAAAATCCCAAACCCAAAGCATCCAAGAAATTCAGGACACAATGAAAAGATCAAATCTAAGAATAATTGGAATAAAGAGCGAAGATTCCCAGCTCAAAAAACCTGAAAATGGTCGGGCAGTGGTGGTGCATGCCTTTAATCCCAGCACTTGGGAGGCAGAGGCAGGCAGATTTCTGCGTTTGAGGCCAGCCTGTCTACAGAGTGAGTTCCAGGAGAGCCAAGGCTACACAGAGAAACCCTGTCTCGAAAAAAACAAAACAAACAAACAAAAAAAACTGAAAATGTCTTCAACGAAATCTTAGAAAAAAAAATTCCCCAAACTAAAGAAAGAGATGGCTATACAAGAAGCCTAAAGAACACTAAATAAATGGCACCAGAAAAGAAAATACTCTTGCCACATAATAATCAAAGACACTAAACACACAGAACAAAGAAAAAATATTAAAAGCTGCAAGGGAAAAGGGAAATGGAGGAAATTAAAAAAAATCATCAGATCCTACTACAAAAGCCTATACTCAACAAAACTGGAAAATCTAGATGAAATGGATGATTTTCTAGACAGATAACACATACCACATTCAAATCAAGAGCAGGTAAACTATCTAAACAGGTCCATATCCCATAAGGAAATAGAAGCCATTAAAAAGCTCCCAACCAAAAAAGCTCAGGGCCAGATGGCTTTAGTGAAGAATTCTACCAGACCTTCAAAGAACACTTGATACTAGTATTCCTCAAACTATTCCATAAAATAGAAACAAGCAGAACACTACCTAATTCATTCAATGAAGCCACAATTACTCTGATACCTCAACCATACAAGGACCTAACCAAAAAAGAGAACTTCAGACCAATCTCGCTTATGAATATTGATGCAAAAATACTGAATAAAATTCAAATGAATCAAAGAATACATCAATCCATCATTCACCACAATTAAGTAGGCTTCATCCCAGGGATGCAAGGTTGGTTCAGTATATAAAAATCCATCAACATAATCCACTATATAGACAAACTCAAAGAAAAAAATCACATGATCATCTCCTTAGATGCAGAAAAAGCATTTGACAAAATACAACACCCCTTCATGTTAAAAGTATTGAAGAGATCAAGAGCTCAAAGACCATACCTAAACATAATAAAATCAATTTATTGAAAATCTATATCCAGTATCAAATTAAATGGAAACATACTTAAAACAATCCCACTAGCATTGGGGATAAGACAAAGGTGCCCAATCTCCCCATATCTATTCAATACAGTGCCCAAAGTGCTAGCTAGAACAATAAGACAATAAAAATACATCAAGGGGATACAAATTGGCAAAGAAAAAAATAAAGGTGTCACTATTTGTAGATGATATGATAGCATATATAAGCAACCCCAAAAATTTTACCAGAGAACTTCTCCAGCTGATAAATAACTTCAGCAAAGTGGCTGGATATAAAATAAATTAGTAGCCTTCCTTTATACAAATGAAAAACAGTCTGAGAAAGAAATTAGGGAAAAAATCCCTTCACAATAGCCACAAATAATATAAAATATCTTGTGGTAACTCTAATCAAACAAGTTAAAGGTCTGTATGACAATAACTTCAAGTCTCTCAAGAAAGGAATTGAATAAGATCTCAGAAAATGGAACGATCTCCCATGCTCGAGAATTGGCAGAATTAACATAGTTAATGGCCATCCTACCAAAGGCAATATATGGTTTTAATACAATACCTAGTAAAATTCCAACACAATTCTTCCAAGACATGGAAAGAGCAATTCTTAAGTTCATCTGGAAAGGCAAAAATCCCAGAATAGCTAAAACAATTCTTAACAGTAAAAGAATGCCTGGGGGAATCACTATCCCTGACCTCAAGCTCTACTGCAGAGCAGTAGTGATTAAAAACTGTATAGTTTTGGTACAGAGACAGACACGTTGATCAATGGAATAGAATTGAAGACCCAGAAATAAAACCACATACTTATAGGCACATGATTTTTTGACAAAGAAGTCAAAAATATACAATAGAACAAAAGAAAGAATCTTCAATAAATGGTGCTGGTCTAACTGGCTGTCTGTATGTAGAAAAATGAAAATAGACCCATATTTGTCACCTTGCACAAAGCTCAAGTCCAAGTGGATCAAGGACCTCAGCATAAAACCAGATACACTGAATCTAATAGAAGAGAAAGTAGGAAAAAGCCCTGAACTCATTGGCACAGGGGAAAATTTCCTAAACAAAACTTCAATATCTCATGCTCTAAGATCAAAATTGATAAATGGGATCTTATGAAACTAGAAAGCTTCGTAAGGCAAAGGACATGGACAATAAGACAAATTGGCAACATGCAGATTGGAAAAAAAAATCTATCTTCACTAACCCCATATTCGATAGAGGGCTAATATCCAAAATATATAAGGAACTCACGAAGCTGATCACTGAAACACCAAACTATCCAATCAAAATAATAGGATATAGAACAAAAGCAAGAGTTCACAACAGAGGTATCCCAGATAGCTGAGAAGCACCTAAATATTCAACGTCCTTAGTGATCAGAGAAATGCAAATCAAAATGACCCTGAGATTCCACCTTATACCAATCAGAATGGCTAAGATCAAAACCTCAGGTGACAACACATGCTGGCAAGGACATAGAGAAAGAGGAACACTCCATCATTGCTGGTTGGATTGCAAACAGGTACAGTCACTCTGGAAATCAATTTAGAAATTCCTTAGAAAATTGGAAATAGATCTGAAGACCAGTAATACCACTCTTGGGAATATGTCCAAAAGATGCCCCACCATGTCACAAAGGCACGTGGTCCACTATGTTTATAGTGGCCTTGTTTGTGATATCCAGAAGCTGGAAATAACCCAGATGTCCCACGACAGAAAAATGGATACAAATAATGTGGTTCATTTACTTAATGGAATACTACTCAGCTATTAAGAACGAGGACATCCTGTGTTTTGCGGGCAAATGTATGGAACTAGAAAATATCATCCTGAGTGAGGTAACTCAGATGCAAAAGGACATGCATGGTATGTACTCACTAATAAGTGTATATTAGCAAAAAAGAAAAGAAAAAAAAAAGGACAGAATACCCAAGGTACAGTCCACAGAACTCAAAAAGCTCAACAAGCTGAAGTGCCCAAGTGAGGATGCCTCAGTCCCATTTGGGAGAGAGAAGAGAGCAATCACAAGGGGAGAGGGAGGGAGGGACCCAGGAAGGAAAAACGAAAGGGGAGAGGGTGGAGAAGGGGGAACATGATCTGGTATTGGGTAGGGGAAAAGTACTGAAACTCTGAGTGCCAGCAGAAAGAATGGAAACAGGCATCCTCTGAAGGTATATATTCCTTGTTTTTATTTAATTGTTTTTTCTTTTCCACTCCAGATTTTATTGCTCTCCCAGTCCACCCTCTGACTATATATGTATAGAGACAAGGAAGGACAAGGACAAGGAAGGACAAGGAAGATGCTGGGAGATTGTGTCTTCTGGATCTGGCAAGGAAGCTCCACCCATGAAATCTTAAGACTATGGCTGCCTAAACAAGACCTGCACATTTCAACAGAAGTTGATAGCCCAGTGTAGATAAGAGAAAGCTCATAGAGACTCACCTATAGCTAGATGAAGAGGTACAGGCAATTAATGACTACAAAGAGAGAATTAGTGTTGCATATGGATGACTCTCTAATTCATCATCCAAGAGCAAGTGAATAGCCCTAGAAATACATACACACTTAATACAAAATGGTCCTAAAATGTTGTATGCATGTGTGTAAGCATATATACATGCATATGTAAAACAATAATTATTATAGAAAAAGAAGTTATGAAATTGAAAGAGGGAGTAGGGTAAATGATGTGATATTTTAATTCAGAATTTAAAAACTGCACAGTTCTACTGTAAGAAGTTAAACCACAAATAAAAGGAAACTCCCATGGTACTACCCTATATATTCAATTACCAGTTTGAAAAAAATTATTTTTTTCCTATCAACTGTTATTCTTAATAATTGGTTACAAGTAGGATTGTCTTACTGTTTGACATTTGACAAGTGACTTCTCTTTGAGTTTCATTTGCCTGTAAGATGGAGATGATGTCGGGATCATTGACTATTGAAGCATTGAAGGATATATATACAACCTCTAATGCACATAATTCTGTAGCTGTCATATAGAGTGACACCTGCTTATTATTATTCTATAGTTAAATTATCATTTGTATTGTTGTTCTGCAAGTGTCAACTATAGGTTGTCATTCAAATACCTCTCAAAACATATTGGGTTTTACATGAACTATTCCTAACTTACTATTCCCAAGTTGTCAACTGACTTTCCTCTTCTAGGAAAACAAGATGTTTATTTATTTGAATTTTTAGTCACTTTATAATGAACTTTTCTCATAAGTCTTATGTGCAATAACAATCTAGTAATTTCTAATAAAACCTATTGGAATTATAAATTTTCCATACATATTTTCTGAATACTATGGCTTCTAGTGTGCCTTAAGTCGAGGAGGAAGGTTTCATTCTTCTTCTGAACACCACTTGGTCTTCTGAATGAGACTTCTCATTATGGGAAATTTTCCCTTTAAGTCCAAGAGAGGTTGTTTACAAAATGGAGTTTAAGTAGATGTGACATCCACAACTGACAGTGATGATGGAGGTACAGTTTTCTGAATTCACACCAAAATTTGCATGATATTTTAAATGAGAAAACTTTATGGAATGTAGATGGTCTCAATAAAGCTAATAAAATATAAGAATATATAATATTAAGATATGATAACATTTCAATGATAAAGACAGAATGGAGACTTCATATTGCAAAATATTTCCATGTAGAGAAGCCTACAGGGAGATGTAACAGATGCTGAGGAGCAATGAAGTATCTGAGACATTCTTTTGATGTTATTATGGGGTATGATTGTGGTTATCTGGTTCCTAACATGCCATACATTATGTAGCTCTTATTCCAAAGATCCAAGACTAGGAACCTTTGAGACTTTAGAATTTTACTCTACAGATTTCATTTAAATCTAAACTTTGAAAATTTCCAAAATCTGAATCAATATACACCCCCTGGTTTAAATTTCAAAAAAAGCTTCCCTTCTAGACTCTCCTTTTTAACTGCAGAATGCTGAATCTATAGTTTGGGTTTGGACAAGTTTATCTACAGTTGGAACCATGACATCCACATGTGTTACTCTAAAGAAGTAAAATGATTAATAGCAGTACCTGCTTCTCTGCCTAATGATGCTACCCCAAAGCCACACTGCTCTCCCACTGACTCATGGTACCATACCAAATGGAAAGGGATATTTAGTGTCTGTCTATACTTTACAGTTCAGGAACACAGCAAGTCCCCAGTAGAGATTTTATGCCAGGTAAATAAAAAGAATAATTTATTGTGAGTGGAGATCTAGAGCCTTTACTAAAATTTCTGAAGCTGGCTGTCTACTTCTGCTTATAGATACTTTTATACTTCTGTGGGCATAGAAAATTTCCAGAATTTTCTTTTCATTCTTACAGATTCTATTCTGATTGCATCTCAGTTAGAGAACAGGGTCAGAAATAAAATGGGGGACAATTTAGAAAAATTAAAATTCACTGTATTAGATGATACAATTTGTTATGGGGAACTCATACAGTTTTAACACAAAATATTACCTAGAGGCTCGTGTGTTTGTGTATGTGGTCATCAACTGAGAAAGTCTTGGGAAATTGGATCTTTGGTACTATGGCCCAGTTAGCTTGGGTGGGCTTTGAAGTTGCTATCTACTTCTAGACCTGGCTGGACCTCTCTAATTGTATCTATTGCAATACTAACAAATCATATGTCACACTTGTGTCAAAATAGACTAAGCCTTTCCAGCTGTCATACTATCTTCACCATGATGGATTGTATTCTCTGAAAACATGGCTCAACATAGACATTTCTTCCCTTGTTCCTTCTGTTGGGCATATTTTCCTGGAGACATGGAAATTAACTAACATAGTAGACAAATGAACTGTGCACTGAGTCTCTGATAGAAACCACCCTATTTAACAATGTAACTGGCTCTCATTCTCCAGTTATTATAACATGACATTGGGGGGGGGGTCACTGATCAAAGAGAACTCAAATAGTTAGAAAGTCAGAAATAGAAATTTCTATTGAAAAACTGGATTTGTGAGAAATAGTTTCTCCCATTAATGTTGGTGCTAATGTTTAAAATAAAATTTGCAGTTTGCCAGTCGATCGTGAATTTGATGTATTTGTCTGAGGACAGCTGCACAGGAAGGATATCAGCTACTTGAAAACAAGTGGCTCAACAGACTGTAAATAACCATCATAGTAAAAAATGATTATTAAGAGTGCTAAAATGAGGCTTGATTTATTGCCATTGTTGCATATTTATCTAGTATTAGACTATTCTCTTCACTGAGCATTGAGTATTGGATTTCTTTCACATTTATTATTGTCTCTCATCCCCACAAAAACATCGCATTATGTTTTCTATGAATAGGGCATGCATGGCAGTTGAAGGCCACAATGCTTAAATAACACATCTGTGGTTACACGAACGGAAAAGACAGAGCTGGGCTTTGAAGTTGGGACTATATGATATTCAGGCCCATGTTCTTAATTCTAGTGTCAATTTGCAGCCTTCCCCAGGACGATTGTGGCCTTGCCAAAGCATGAAGGTAAGAGTATGATAAGTTGTAGTAACATCTCAGTGTTTAAAGAGAGTGACCGTCTTGCCATCAGCAAAGCATGGTGGACACAGGCAGGACCGTTCACCAGAGTCTGTAGAGCCTCCAGAGAAGGCCTTTCATATTTTATCACTAAGCAACATCTGGAGAGCCTTCATGCCATTTATCCCATTAAATGGAAAGGAGAATTTGATGGTTACCATTTCATGGCTTTAAATCCACAGTAGAGCTGTGCAGCTTATTTAGCACAGGTGCTTAATTGTGATGAATTGGAGAAAATCCCGGCATTCAATGGCCCTCAAACTCACACTACCATCTGGGTGGTGTAGGGTAGGGTTTTCTGACAACACACTTGCTTATAAAATTTCTAGGATGGTAGCCTGTGAGAAGGACTCTGGAGGCAATCCATGAGCTCAGACATCCATGAGAGAGGAAGAATACATTTCCATTAAGAAGTGGGAAGGACAAAGATAACAAGTTTGTTTCTTTTTCATTGCAGATTAAATTGTGAAAATATTTGGGTCTCTTGGTGAGTGATTGGTCTGTCATTTCCTGTGTTGAAAGAACATGTGGAAAAATTTGGACAAATCTTTCCATTTAGGACCACAACACAAATCAATGAATGTTGTAGTTAATCAAAGTACCTGTAGCTTAGGAGAAGGATTTGTAGCTACTACAAAGTAACAGGTATTAGACGCATTCCGTTTTTAAGTACAACATGTATACAGAAAAGCTGGATAAATTTTATGAACCCATGATTTTCAAGATAATGAAAATTAAGAGTTGGTAGACAGTTGTCTTTAAAAGGTACAAAATCCTAAGATAAACTTTATATTTGACATTGTTAAATGACAAGGAGAAGTCACAATCAAGGTAGAGAATATGGAGGTAGAACTTGGTGGCTGTATTAACTTGGTGAGATCGAGTGCAACACAGGTAAACTATTGATGTTAGGGTGGGCAGAGGGTCAAGCACCTGAGAGATCCAGTCAGGGATCATGATCCTGAAAATGGTATGGGATCTCATAAGAATTCAGTAAGAACTGGTAGATGCCTATATGTACGTCAGGAAATTTACAGAAACCCAGAAAATGGTCACTTGTAAGAACTGGAAAGAAACATTTGACAGTATACCGACAAAGGTGAAACTTGTCTGTCTTGTAGGCAGACTTAACAGAACCATTATATGCAGGTGGGTACAATACTCAGATCCTTAGAGTAATAACTCGCCATGAATAAACATGGCTTAAAACCTCTGAAAAGACAAATCAAATGAACAAAACCAAAACAAACACACTCCAAATAACCAAACTAAACATCAAAAGAAAGGCTTGGAAATTTACAGGGAGAATAAAGTACCCAGGATATAATAAGAGAGCATTCACAATTTATGGCCTTGGACAAATGATTGCCATGCATGAAAGGACACAGGAAAATATCACAGTTATGAGAAAAAACTTCAAATGATAGAAGTTGCACAGATGTAGACATTTGAATGAGCAGATCTAGACATTAAATCAGTTATACCGAGAAAAATTGTGATATGTTCCAACATTACTCTCCCCCACATTAAAAATATAGCCAGCCCTTTGTGGTACATGGAAACTGAACTTACTGAAGGCTGAGGCAGAAGAACTGTAATTGAAAACCAAGTGTAGCACAGTGACTCGAGTTCAGCTTTGGCTACACAGGAAAACCCTCTCTCAAAACAAAATAACAAATATGTTATATATATGACTTGAAAATACAGTTAAAATTTCTTTTCAATTGACAAAGTTATTCTTGAGGATGTGTAAGTATTATAACATGAACTTAAAATTGGCAATATAGTGGTGGAGAAAAAAAACAAAATTAATAGCTATCTCTCAAATCTATAATATTTGAGGCATTAGAGTATAAGAATCAACCAAAAAGTAGACTAGGAAAAGAATGGAGATTTCAGAAACACATCCATGAATATAAATCAACTACTTTTCAACAAAAGATGAAAAAGAAAAAGAATTATTCAACAGATAATGCTGAAATACTTGTTAGCCTTGTACAAGTATTCGTCTTTGCCATATACAAACATGAACTTGAGATGAATGCAGAAGTCAGTATGGAAAATAATACATATGAAACATAATAGACTAATGTTTAAAATTAAAGTTAAGAATAAAATTAAAAATGTATAACACACTAAGGAAAAATATTGAAGTGCTGAATCATAACTGAAAAGCTGTATTCAAAAGATAATAGTACATGATGATCCATTGACAAAAAAGAAAATATTTACAAAGTATCTGTCTGATAAATTATACCCAGAATATACACCAATTCCTTGTTATGTTCTCAGGAATTGATTTCAGAAACCCCAAGGTCAATAACTCCCAAGCATATTCCAGTCTCTTAAGCAAAATGGTGTAGAATTTATATTCAAACTATACAAGGAACCTGCATGATTTAAATCATCCTTCAATCACTTATAAGATTCAATCCAATGTAAATGCTACATAAAGTTTTGTTGTACTCCGTTAATAAGGAAATAATGACTAGAAAGTTTGTACATGCTCACAACAGGTATATTTTTTACAAAGTTTTTTTTTTGTTGTTGTTTTTTGTTTTTGAGACAGGGTTTCTCTGTGTGGCCCTGGCTGTCTTGGAACTCACTCTGTAGACCAGGCTGGCCTCGAACTCAGAAATCCACCTGCCTCTGCCTCCCAAGTGCTGGGGTTAAAGGCATGCACCACCACCCGGCTTTATAAATTATTTTTTTATTTGATATTAGTAGTAGTCTAAAATCCAAAATCTAAAGATACTGACTGCCAACTCTCTGTGTACTTTTTGAAGATTTCAAAAATCCAAGATAAAAAACAAACATTTATAATGGGTGGCAAATATGAACATATCATTAACAACAAAAACATATAGATGCCAGATAAGAAGAGGAAACTATATCAATGCCAATAATCATTACAACACTATAAACTATAGCCACAATGATATACTAAACACATTTCAAGATGAAAATTTGAAACTCTTACATAATCAAGTGGCCAGAAATCAATATACTACCCAGATGAATTGTCAGGGAAAATATGCCTGCTGATTAACAAACGCTATAAATAGTGACACAACTGTTAAGAATATATCAAACTGCTTTCTGCCTAGATTTGATGACCTTTCTACAAGAGAGAAGTTAAGCTTGGCTCTATAAACCTGGCGAAAAGCCTATGGTTCAAGAGGTTGTAGCCCTAGGCAGGAAGTTGTTACTATTATTTTCTTGAACAGATAAAGTTACACCAGTCAAAACATTTTCTAAATAGCTATATTTCTGCCCATACATTAGCATTGCTATTGCCTTGATCAAAGAAGTTTCCTTTGCAGTGGATTGGGGTTACTATAGAGACTCACGAGGCCCTTATCTTCCCTTCAGGCGATGATTACAGCTGCGAGGAGGGGCATGTTCTTTGTTGGTATAAGCATTTTGGCAAGTTGTCCATGGTCTAGTAAATAACCCTCACCAATGTTTATGCAAATAAGCAACTGTAATTCAACTCAATAGGACACACACACATACACACTCACACACACACAAACTCACACACACATACACACACACACACTCACACACACACACATACACACACACATACACACACACACATATACACACATACACATACAAACTCTCACACACATACACACACATACACACACATACAAACTCACACACACACATACACACACACATACACACACACATACACACACACAAACTCACACATCTACACACACACATATACACACACACATACACACACATATACACACACATATACACACACATAAACTCACACACACACACAATACACACATGAAGACATGAAAATAGAAGGATGACTGACTGGAAAATGGAGGAAGGGGATATGAAAAAGCCATCATGGTTCAATCTGATCAAAATACATCATGTATATATATGAAATGGCCAAAAAAACTGATGGAATAAGATATAAAACTAAATAATCTCACTGGAAAACAATCTCTACAAGTATGCTAAAACCTTAAACATGCATACAAGTCCTATATTCTACTCCATTACAGAAGAAATAATAAAAGCATATGCTATACATAGATGAATGTTTACAACTTTTCCTATACTAGTCAATTGAAGAGGATCATGAATAAAATATAGCTTTATATTTTCATAAGTTGGAATACATTTCAATAATAACAAAGAATAAGCAATATATAAGTTTAATAGTGTAAGGAATTTCTTTTTCCAAATTTATATACCTTAAACATAAATAAGGGATTTGAATAGATATTATTAGACTTATGTTCATGTTCACAATGTCATTATTCATATTAGCCAAAACATGAAAGCAATGTGCTCCTTTCGTCAAGAATAAGAGATAATAAACACACACACTCACACTCACAAACAGAGAGAGAGAGAGAGAGAGAGAGAGAGAGACAGAGACAGAGACAGAGACAGAGACAGACAGAGAGACAGAGAGACAGAGACAGAGACAGAGATAGAGAGGTCATTCAGTCTCATTAAAGAATGAAATTTTGGCCAGGCGGTGGTGGCGCACGTCTTTAATCCCAGCACTTGGGAGGCAGAGGCAGGTGGATTTCTGAGTTCAAGGCCAGCCTGGTCTACAGAGTGAGTTCCAGGACAGCCAGGGCTACACAGAGAAACCTTGTCTCGAAAAACCAAAAAAAAAAAAAAAAAAAAAAAAAAAAAAAAAAAAGAATGAAATTTTGATATAAGCTATCTATAACTTAGATAAATCTTTTATTGGATTTATTTTATATGTATCGAGTGATTTGTCTTCATGCAGGACTGTATACTATGTATGTGTCTGGTCCTTAGGGAGGTCAGAAGATGCTATCAGATACACAGGAACTGGAGTTATAGTTGTGAGGTATCATGTGGAGACTGAGATTTGAATCTGGGTCTTTTGGAAAAACAACAATGTTGCAGGGTCACACTATAAACCCTAAGGTTATGGTATTTACTGAAAATACCTGTTTCAAATTGTGTGTAGTTCAGTACTTAGCAAACACCTTTAACCCTCTGGCTGGAATACAGACACATCTTTAGTATACACCTTTAATCACAAACAATGAAGGTAAAGCCTGTTCATAAAAGGAAGTACCCATTTAAAAGTGATGTCTAATTGAGTAGCAGACAAAGGAACAAAGCAAAAATAGATTTAACAGAATATGATGTAATCAATTCTCACAAGAAGAGAAAGAAGAGGCTAGTTAAGAGAGATCACTGAATCAAGTAACCCTATTAAAAAATGGAATACAGAGCTAAACAAAGAATTTTCAATTGAAGAATACAGAAAGGCTGAGAAGCACCAAAGAAATATTCAACATTTTTAGTCATCAGGGAATGCAAATCAAAACAACTCTGAGATTCTACCTCACACCAGTCAGAATGGCTAAGATAAAAAACTCAGGTGACAGCAGATGCTGGAGAGGTTGTGGAGAAAGAGGAACACTCCTTCATTGCTGGTGGGATTACAAGCTGGTACAACCACACTGGAAATCAGTTACCACTTCTGGGCATATACCCAGAAGGTGTTCCAACATGTAATAAGGACACATGCTCTACCATGTTCATAGCGGCCTTATTTATAATAGCCAGAAACTGAAAACAACCCAAATGTCCCTCAACAGAGGAATGGATACAGAAAATGTGGTACATCTATACAATGGAGTACTACTCAGCTATTAAAAACAATGAATTTATGAAATTCTTAGGGAAATTGATGGATCTGGAGAATATCATTCTGAGTGAGGTAACCCAATCACAAAAGAACACATATGGCATGCACTGTATGATAAGTGGATATTAGCCCAGAAGCTCAGCACACCCAAAATACCATCCAGAAACCAAAGAAACTCAAGAAGAAGGAAGAACAAAGTGTGGATACTTCATTCCTTCTTAAAAGAGGGAACAAAATACCCATGGAAGGAGTTGCAGAGACAAACTATGGAGCAGAGACTAAAAGAAGGACAATCCAGAGACTGTTCCATCTGGGAATCCTTTCCATATTCAATCATCAAATGCAGACACTATTGTGGATGCCAGCAAGTGCTGGCTGACAAGAGCCTGATATAGCTGTCTTCTGAGAGGCTCTACCAGTGCCAGAATAATACAGAAGTAGAGGCTCACAGCCATCTATTGGACTGAGCACAGGGTCCCCAATGAAGTAACTAGAGAAAGGACCCAAAGGGCTGAAGCCCCTTAGGACAAACAACAATATGAGATAACTAGTACCCTCAAAGCTCCCAGGGACTAAACCACCTGAACCAAAGAGTACACATAGTAAGACTAATGGCTCCAGCAGCATATGTATAGCAGAGGATGACCTAGCCAATCATCAATGGGAGGAGAGGCCCTTGGTCCTGTGAATGTTCTATGCCCCAGTGTAGGGGAAATCTAGGGCCAGGAAGTGGGAGAGGGTGGATTGGTGAGGAGGGGGAGGAGGGAGGGGGTAGTTTTTTTTTTTTCTGGAGGGGAAAACCAGGAGAGGAGAAATCATTTGAAACGTAAATAAAGAAAATATTTAATAAATATTCAAACCAAAAACAAACAGCTGAGTAATAAAAAGAGAGAAAGAGAAGTGCAGGGAAATTCAGAAAGAAAGAGAGAGAGAGAGAGAGAGAGAGAGAGAGAGAGAGAGAGAGAGAGA
>NW_022196903.1:95604410-95629239 GCF_008632895.1 Mastomys coucha
AGAGAGAGAGAGAGAGAAGAAGAAGAAGAGAGAAAGGAATGAAGGAAGAAGGAAGGAAAGAAAAAATAAAGAAAGGCAGTTTTACTGAACAGTTTTTGTTTTTGTTTTTACAGAGACAAGTTGATGAGAGAACAAGATACACATAGGGAAAGACACAATGAGCCAGAGAATGAGAAGGAGCCAGAAGATTAGAACAGATTGTTAGAATTAGTATGAGGCCAAAGAGTACAACCCAGGAGAGGCAAAGAAAGAAACCAGATTGAATCAGTCAGCTTTGAGTGAAGTTTAAGACAGAATAGCAGAACTGAAAGAGCTAGCCAGAGCTCAGAAAGAACACAAAAGGGTGAAGTTATCCATCAGTTACATCTCAGAGGCCAAAAGCATTCTAGGCCTAGGTTAGATTGTATGGGAGCTAGAAGCTTCCAGGTCTAGGCCTAAGTTAGCAGAGTAAGGCAGAAAGCCTTCAAAATGCCACCCTTGATAAGCTAAATTAGTAAACTAGGAAAAAGATGAGAGAATTGTATAAATCTACTTATATGAAGCTCTAGAATAGTCACAAAGTCAGGAAGCAGTTCTAGAGATTAAGGAGATGGAGGAAATTAGAAATTACTATTTAATGGCTACATAGCTTTAGAGAAGATGAACAAGTTCTTTGAGAGATGGTAGTGATGACTGGACAAGATGATGAAGGCTCTTGCTGCCAATATATTGAACACTTATGAATGGATAAACTTAGGATTTTATTATATATATAATATATATATTATATATATATATATATTCTAAGATAAAATGAGAAAAAGGAGCATATACTATATGAATCTTTGTATACAGATTTCTTAAAAATTCAAACAATATTAGATTTTAACTGAAAATTTTTAGCTGTCTTAAAATTGTATATAATTATGGGGTGCCACATAATGCTTTGATATACGCATATATCATGTACTGTTTAATTTGGGTGTAAATGCATCTATACCTAAATTATTCAAATTTATTTATTGTGAAAATAATCAAACTCTTCTCTTCTGTTTAACAAATATATATAATTTTATAACTGCCTATTTCATTTATTTCTCTGCAGAAGAATCCAAGAATTTCTCACTCCTATCTAGTTACAACTTGGTACCATTGATTAACCTTTAAACCAAGATATATTGATATACATCAATGTCTACTCAGACATTTACCAGAGAGAAATGTAGAAGTTTCAAAAGTACATTAGAAATCTTTTTAAGGCAATGATCATGCTCCTTGTCTTGATGGTGGTAATGTCTTCGTGAGTATAAACCTATGCTCAAACTTCCACAGTTGCACATTAAGTATATAAAGCTTATTATACATCAATCATGCTCTGCAGAACTGCCAGAAATTGATTAAGACTGAATAGACTTTGAATCTGAGACCTAAATGAAAGTGCTAAACCCATATAACTCAGAAGAAAGCATGGCAAATGTTTCTTGACAAGGTCAATCCTCATGACTCATATTTGACAAAGAATTCTTAAGTATGACACAAAAAATGATAAGTAAAATATAGTTACACAAGTTTAAAATCACAGCATTTATGTTTCAAAGGCCACCAAACACTTGAAAAACTACCCACAGAATGGAGAATGTATTTGTGAATCACATAACTAATAAAGAACTAATTTTCAGAATATGTAATGAATCTTTGTATCTTAATATCAAAAATAAACCAGTTATTAAACCATCTGTGATCTGAATAAACATTTCTTTGTGCAGAAATGTAAATTACCAGCAACCAAAAGAATAAATACTGGGCATCATTGACAGTTATATGGAAATCGAAGCCACAGTGAGTTCCGACATCATGCCCATGAAGATGGTAGAATAAAAGTCAGATCAGAACAATCATTGGTCAAGATATGGGGAATGCAGAGCTCAAGGACATTGCTAGTGACTGTAAAATTTTCATAGGATTATGAAAAGGAGTGGATGCAAATAGTGTAGCCCCTTCTGAATACAATCTGTCAAATTTAATACAATCTGTGGAACTGTGGTTTTTAAAGATAAGAGTTGCCCTCTGATTCGCCATTTTCATTCCTAATTGCAGAACTGAAATGACAACAACCTGTATGTGAATGTATGCCACTATCAGTCATATGAGCATAAACACCCCAAGCATGAACTTGCAAAAGCCTATCAATGAATGAATAAACTATGGCATACACTGGTAAGACACTATTCAACCACAAAAAGTAATGTATTGACATGTTCAAAAATAGGTATCAATCTTGAAAATATCCGACCACAAAAAACACATATTATGATTTAAAATATGAAAAACAACTAGGAAAATGGGACTCCGTAGTGATAGGAAGTAGACTGGTAAGTGATTGCTGGTCTGGTGTTAGGTGGTGATAGATAAAACCTGTAGAAGTCTATTTCAAGCTGATGAGCAGATTCCCAACATGACTGTAGGGTTGGCTGCCACTATCTGTAAGTGTACTAAAAATCATTCATTTTAAGTTGGTGGATTTGGGCAGAACAGATGGCTCAGTGGGTAAAATTATTTGATGCTAAGCCTGATGATTAGAGTCTGATCCATTGGACCCACATGTTGGTAGGAGAGAATCTATTCTGCAGGTTGTCATCTGACCTGTATATATACACTAAGGCATGTGTGCCCTCCACATATTATGTAAATGGAATGGGTGAATATTATGGTATGTGAATTACAACTCAATAAAACCACTTTAAAACTGTAAGTAGAATTGTATGTCTATGTAATAGAGGATTTTAACTAGAGCTTCATCAGTAATTGTACTCCAGGTTATTTGTGCTACCATACAACCCTCCAATCTCTCTCCTGCTTAAAACATTAAAGACTGTGTTTTGTGTACATGAACATTATTAGCTTGCTGTCCTTTCATCTTCATTTTTGGGTGCTACTAAATGAAACATCATCCCACAGAGGGGGAAAAAAGAATTCTGAAGAGTCACTCTGGAATTGGTCTCCAGAATTGCTTCTGCTATAACTGGGACCTAAAGTCATCACATAGTCTTTCTTAACTGCAGGAGACCATGAACTCTCACTGGAACTCATTCCAAAGGGTGAAGAGTAGGAAATATTTGATAAATTATTCTGGCAGCCATGGATAACATTCAGCAGGGTTTGCTGTGTGCTGGGAAATCTTAGCATGAGATTTTCTATTTGCTAGGATCATCATCAGCTTATTATGCTGGGAAATCTTAGTATGAGCTTTTCTATTTGCTAGGATCATCATCAGCTTATTATAGGAGAGTGATCTGCAGCTTTGGAGTAGAGCTTTTTTTCTAAAGTTTAGCTAAACACCTACCAATTGGGGTTTTAGTGCAGACATGGACACAGATCCTACATTAGTCATTTCTATACAATTATTACTATCCTGCAAATTGCAAACAACTGTCTCTTTCCTCTGAACCAAATCTCCCGTTAAACTCCAAACAGGTACAAGACTGTAATAGTTTCATATTATTTGCAACAGGCTGGCATTCTGGTCTGCAGGTTCCGCTTCTGGTCTTCCTAGCACACTGGTGATTTTCTTAGAAGCCCGTTGTTCTCACAGTCACCTCCCTCCTGCTGAGGGATCTCCTTGCTTCACACAGAGCATTCCTGCTTCATCCCCTCTGTGTCCACTCAATGTGATTTATTTCTTAGCTGGCAAATCAAAGTTGATAAAAGTACTATGAAACACTCAAGGATCCCAATCCCTGTTCAGACAGAAACTCGTGGTGAGGGACAGCTTAGAGGAGTCAATAAATAAGGCTCCTCTTCTCTATCTGTGGTTGCGGATGCCTACTTTTATGTCACAGTAAGAGCTGCTGTTTTGATAACACTGTCATCACAGGGAACATTGAGGAAAACAGATCCTGGCTGGGCAAACACAAGAATACATAATTTATAGGGAGGCATCATCTCTGTAGGAGTTAGGAGCAGTGAATTAGACTACTAACAAGAAGCAAGTCCAAGAAAACTAGTGCTTTGCGTGGGCATTATTCAGATGTAGACTTTGTTGAATTAGGGCCAGCTGTTCAGCCTGAGGGCCTTGTGTAGTGTTTGGCACACAGAAGGTACTTAAGGATACTTCTTTAGGATTTGAACAAATGAGTAAATACTTGGGACTAAATGGATAAATGCTTAATGTCACCTGGAATAGGACTGCCCCTACACAGATTGGAATGAAAATAAAGCATAGTGCTGCAGAAGAATAGAGCCCATTGAAGGGCAACTCCCTGAGAGCCTGCCTCAGTGGCTGTCTGAAATTTTGGGTATAACAGAGCTATATGTAAGCTATATGATCTTTTACCATAGGCCTTTGAGATTTCAGAGTGTGACTGTTTCCTCTTGTTAAGTCAAGAACTTATATGGTTTTGCTTGAACTTCGGGCTCCTTTCTGGTGAGTTCTCTTGAGCCCATATGGCTAACTTGATCTTTGCTCAGGCTTTGGGGCCATGGTAAAGTAAAGTAAGAATTACCAGAGCACCAGCACCCTGTGTTAAATTTGGAGAAGAAATCTAAGAACGAAGTCAATTACAAAGAGTTTCACAAGAGGGGGCTATATACAGTGGGGATACACTAAACAAAGGGATAAGAGATTTTGACATGCTACTCAGAAGAGTCACAATTGACAACTTATTGATTACTTGCTTCTAGAATTTACCATTGAGTATTTCGGGACTACAGTTGACCCTGGGTAGATGAAAAAGCCTAAAGCAAACCCAGTGAAGAGGAACTTGCAGTAGAACTTCCTGTTTGTTCCTTCCAATATGGATTTCAATCACTTTAATGCCAAGGTTCTCAACTTTCCTAATGCTGTGACCCTTTAATAGTTGCTCACGTAGTAGCGACCCTCAGCCACAGAATTATTTTCATTGCTACTTCATAACTGTAGCTTTGCCTTTGTTATGAATCACCACGTAAATATGTGTGTTTTCCAATGGTCTTAGGCAATCCCTGTGAAAAGGTTAAAGGGGTCGAGACCCACAGGTTGGGTGGCAGATATTTTGAATAGATGACTATCAAATGAGGAAATCTGCAACAACATCATCTTTGCCACTCATTAGTAAGATGAGAGCCTGTGGGAAAGAACAAGGGGAGGTCTTCCCCCAAATGGCATGCAAAAGAGAAGCATCTTTTTCAAGTAGGTCTCCTCAGTCTCCCCTTAACGGTAGGAGCTAGTCTAATGTGATAAAAAGCTCTCTCTGGGGTGGCATCTTGAAAGGAAACACGCTTTCTAGTGCTGTGACCTTTCAGAAGTGGTATCTCAGCAGGGATCCTCAGCCTTGGCAAACCCCCTCCAGCACTGTGATGGTATCTTTGAAGAGACCCAACTTTGAAGAGCAGGTTCCTGAGAGCATGCATACACAATTAGGGAGGAACCACCCAAGTCTGATTTCCAAAGCTCAGCTGAACTTTTGCCTACATCCCTCCTTTGATGGAAGCTGCCCAAACCCCTCTGGAAATTTCTCAGAGGCAGTGAGGGGCCACTGGAGAAGCATAACTTTTATCAGGCTGCTAAGATTGGGAGTGCTGCCAGTGGAAAAAAAAATAATGAGCAAAGAAAGAGAATTCTGATTGTCCTGCCAAGAGACTTGAAGCTTCTGTGGCTTCAGGCCAGGAGATGGAAGGGAAATTAAATGACAAAATAAATAAGAAACATCTTCACCTCTCAACTTGTTTGAAGGGGCCTAAGGGTGCCTGTTTGCATTGTCCCAGGCATTTCTCTGTGTGGCACTGAAAGCTGTTTTTTAAGTTCATTATTGCAATTTTCTTTCAAGTACTTTGTTATAGTTAGACTTTAATGCAATCTCTCTCTCTGTCTCTCTCTCTCTTTTTCTCTTTCTTTCTCTCTGTCTAACTAAATATAAAACAAGCATTCTGTAAGTATTATATTTGTGATTTTCAGTTATCTTGGAGGCATATCCCTTGACAAAGATAAAAAATGATAACTTCAAAAGATTTTAGAATCCAAGGGATATCACCTTTCATATAGAGAAGGAGGAGAAGTTCAGAGATGCCCTGTATAGGGCTGTTCAGGTGAATTCCAAGTAACACAACTGCCAGTACTGAGTGCATGGGAAACAATAACAGTTTTGTGAGGACTTCGGACTTCTTTCAAGTTTTATAATATGCTAGGCCCTGGGCTCCAAATTTTATGCACACAGTCTCAATTGATTTGGGAAAAGAAAGGGAATACCACTTCCTGGAAATGCATTCCTTTAAAATGGCTTTTCACACTGCATGCCATTTGGAAGTTATATTATAGCACTCAGATGTTAGTTATTGGTGTGGCGTTCATGTTGTCAGGTCATATTTTAATGCAACCATGCATGTGGTTTTTATTCCAAATTACTTTCTTTTAATCCTCTGATGTTTTATGTGCAAGTGAGACGAGGAAGTGAAATTACTTCATGGAAAAGCTAGTCCGGTAGGGAAGCAGAGAACTAAGAGTTCCAAAGACCTTCAGGGCCAGTAACACAATCAACAGATGAGGGAGAGAAATGATAGAAGGGTGCATTTTGTTCTTCTACTCTAGACCAGCAGTGTGTTTCCCTCTGACTCAATGAATTGGCCTTGCCCTGGATCTCCAAATATGGAGTGACAGAAATCACAGGTGAGTTTTATAGTCTGCCAGCAATTTAGAAGTCCTATACTTTCTCTCTTGTTCTACTGTGGAGAGGCAGATTATGTTGTCTTACGGCTTTGAGTGACCTCATATTTTTTTGTGGGAGAGTTGAAAGTTGAGTTGTCCATGGGGGGTCATGTAAGGGGATAGGTTCGAGGCATCCACAGGAACCTGCTTCAGGTTTCACCTGGATCAAGAAGGTAGATTTCCCCCTCATTTATGAGTGTCATGGAAGTAGTGAAGTGACCAGAGTTGGTGGGAAAAGGAAGGGCAGTCATAAAACAAGACCTCTTTATTTGTTACTTCCTATTGCTCTGAATAAAAACATCATGAGCAAGGCAACTAGAAGCAAGAGTTTATTTGGACTTATGGTTCCAGGGGGTTAGAGCCCACAATGGCAGAGTGAAGGCCTGGTGGGAGGAGCAGGAAACTGAGGGCTCATGTGTTGAATAGCAATCAGGAAACAGGGGGGAGGGGCAGAACTTAGAATGATATAAACTTTGGAAACCTAAGGCTGAAATCTAGTGCCGTACTTCTCAACCTCCCAAACATTGCCACCAACAAAATGTTCAAATGCCTGAGATTATGGGGGTGGGGGTGGGGGTGAGGGAGGGGCATCTCATTCAATCCAATATGCTCATGTGGGTACTTCACTCCAAACTAGCACAGATATATGACCATATCCTGACTTTATTCCTTGGCATGTCACATTCCCACCCACAAAGGAAGAAGCCAAGGGATCGGGACTTAGATGCTCTGATGACTGAAATGACCTCAATCAATTGAACTTAAATCTGTTTCCCATCAGAGACTTTGAATTGGCCACTAAGCTGAGTCATACAGACCTAAGAAGGACTTCCTTTCTATCACCAAATTTGGTAACTTATATACACTTTAGGTACTGTTTCTAACTTCCCACTTTGTCTCAGTGCTCAGGGTTGTTGTGTAAGAAAGCATTTAGGAAAAATAGCCATCAACGCCCTGAGGGACTTTGGGCTGTATGAGGTATGTGTCTAGTTTGTGTTCTTTCACATATCAAAGGAGAGGATTTGGTTGAATAGAAGTATATGTAATTACACTAAGACCCGAATAGAAGAGCAGAAAGCAGTAGGATGAAATCCTCCTCCCTCAATCTTCTCAGCCTCAACCTTCATGCTTGACAGTTGGACTTGAGTTTGTTAATTGTTTTCCTTACCTACTGGAGCTGTAGTGGCAGTCCCTTTTCTCTTCATTCCTGTCATATTTTTATCATACTGTCTAAGGTAGCATATGTCTTGTGAACCCTCTAAAGGTCCACACATTAAAGGTTTGGTGCCCAGTGCAAGGGGCGGTGGAGTCTAACAAGTGTGGCTAGTGAGAAGTCTTTATCCCATTGTGAGACAAACAAAGGGCACAGTGAGACTCCTCTGGCCTTCTCTTTATTCTCCTGTTTCCTGGCCATCATGGGAATATTGTTTTTCCATTGTACACTCTCTTTCTGCTATCTGACAATCTGCGGAGGACTCATGGAAAGGACTTACGCAAGTATGAACCAGAAACTCTAAACCGAGGAAGTTAAATTCTGTCTCTAAAATCGATTATTTCAGGTGTTTGTCATAATGACAGAAAAAAGATGAGCAGGACCATCCCTGACCTGTTATGACTTCACTTTTCATCACTAGTTCTCTGTCTCAAGATCTCCACACATCCTCATCCATTACCATATGTGTAACATAAAAACCATTGGATTCATTAACTTGCTTCTAAGATTCTTTCCACCATCTATAAAGTAAGAATGCATTATTGGTTAAATTGTGGTCATCCCAAGAAAGAGAAAAGATAATGCTGAAATCCAAGTCTTGCGTAACTCAGACCTTACATGGAGTGATGTTCTTTGTAGCAATGATTGCTGAAGTTGAGTCTATGGGGAAGTAGGTTAGTCTGTACTGTAACACAACTGGTACCTTTATGAGAACATAGAAGTCAGAAGACAGAGATACACTTTCTCATGACTAGGGCAGAATCTGGAATAATGGGCTGCTGGCAAGGAATATTAAACAGTGTCAATTTCCTTCAAAACTAAAAAGAGGCAAAACAAATTCCCTTACAGACTGCAGACAGTATGGCTTTACTAATGGCTGGAGCTCAGACTTCCAGCCTCTGGTGTGAAATGGTAACTTTTTGTTATTTAATCCAGTCAGTATGTGGCACTTTGTTATGGCAATCACAGGAAACTATTGCAGAAAGAATTTGGAAATAGGAACTGAAGCTACAGTAACTCTGGACATTGTTCCTGGGTGAACAGCAAGCAAATGTTCCAATGTGCTCCTTACTCATCTTTATTTGATTTTTTCCCTTTCGCTGTATTTATTTTATCCTTCTTTCTTCTTCCTGCAATTTTTATAGTCCACAACATGCTACAAGATGGGTTGCTGGAAGATTGAAGTCATTCCTGTACTGTATGTGTTTTTAACTTTTCTTTTTAACACAATTCCAGTAAAAAGTGGAATATATTATATAGGCCTATGCACTTCCACATATGACCAAAGGTTGCCATTCTCAAGGCTTATTTTGCAGCTGGGCCCTGGAGCAGGGTTCCAGAATTTGATCAGTTCTTGCTAACTTAGCAAGTGGACGGTTTCTGTTTGGCGACATCACATGCTTGCTGGCTGCCCTGCAGAGATACAGCAACATAAATTTTAGGCTGGGAGGCTCTATTCTGGAAAGCTCAAGTACCAGAGGCAGGAAAATAGCATCAAGAGAACAAAAGCACCATGATTCTGTGACGGTGCTGAGCCCATTCTCTCTTGTGGATTATTTATATGACAAGGCAGATGGAGGCCCTGTTTTTAGGATGTGCATAACTCTACGTTAGGCCTGCTAAGTGCATGCTTATCTTGTCCCAGCACTCGAGTGGGCCTTAGTGCTTTAGTTAGGTTTATTTATGCATCTTCACATGTACAGCCCTCCACCTGCAATCAGAAAATATTTATTGAACACCTGCAATGTGGGAAACTCAGTGTGCCAAAGATATAGCAGTAAATTAAATGAAAAAAAAATTCCCATTTTCATAGATTACACATATTGATGGAGAAATGAGACACCATGGGAAACAAATGAAAATATGTTTGATATTAAGAAAGTGGCAACTGTGAAAAAGAAGTAATGTTGGGGGGAAGCAATGGTAAGTACTTGAAGGAAATGTTGATTTAAACAAGGAACACAGGAAAGACCTACTGAACACTATATTGAGTGAATAAGGCCTCATATTTCTGTAGTAGCATTAAAATAGTAATGAACGTGGAACTGAAAACACTGGGTTCCATTCTTAGGGGGTGAACTCTGTCTTCTTCAAATGAAGTCCTGACCTTAGCAAACATGACATATGAAATGAAGCCTAATGTTAGTGCAGAGTGATTAGTACAATCTGACTAGGGCCAATAATAGAGAGGAAGATGCAGGAGAGATGTCTAAGCAGACAGCAGGGAGTAGTTGTCTATGAGACAAGGAGAGAGGCTTCAAGATACCAACTTGTGCACAGTGCATGTGAGCCTTCCAGCCTCTGGAACCATGAGGAAGGAAATGCTAGGCTTTAAGTCACCTAGCCTGTGTTGTTCAGTATGTCAGTCTGAGCAGAGAGAGAACTCTGAACTCAGACACTTACAAGCTGTATGTTCCCAAGAGTTTGTGGCCTTGTTGTCCTTGGTGGGTCTGCAGAAGCAGTATGGCTGACCTCATGGAGGACTGGAGCATCACTGGTGAGTTATGACACCCGGTTGACAGGAGGTGAGAGGCTCTCATTCCTTCAGACTTCACTAGCCCTGACAGATACTACCCATGGCTGACCCTACTCCTGAATGTAGCTCTTCAAATGCAGCAGCTTTCTTGACCTCTACACTGGGAATTTGACCTCAAAACCCTAAATGTGTCCCAAATGGAACTCACCAGCCTGTCCTATGTAATGTCATGGCATCTACACAGCCTTCTGGGTTCTACTAGCTAGTCTCCAACATTATAGTTCCAGACAAAAACAGTACATTCATCCACCGCTCCCCCCCACCCCCCCGTCTCAAAAATGATTCTAGCATGCCTGGAAATCCCAAAGGCAATGCTTTCAAAAACAATATCCTGATATAGGCACAACTTGCCAGCTCAGTCATCCCTACCCCAATCAAATGAAGTCCTGTGAACTGGGTTTTACAGTAGAGCCCTATTAGATCCCCCAGATGAGTACATTCCTCCTAGTGACCAGTTTTAACAGGATCCTGGGATGATATTTCTGCTGCATACAGTTTCCTGAGCCAAAAGCTCTAACATACCACAACTGAAGCTTCCTCTCTTCAGTACCACATATCTTTCCCTTTCTTCTGCCCGCCTCTGCATTCTTGTCAAGCACAAGGGAGGGCAGTTAATCCCCTCATCAAAGCAAATGCTAATGGGCATTTTTCTTTAGTCTCATTTGGATGGCCTTCCCTTACTTCCACAAAGTCATGTTTAAGATATCTGATAATGACACAGACTGACTTTATGGATCACAATAAATATTCCTTAATGTTATCTTTGCTATATAAAGTGCTTATTTTGAAGATTAGAGTTTTTTTTCCCAGATTCAAACAGAAAGAACATTAAGAATAGATAAGCAGGCAATTATTGGATTAGATGGAAATTTCTGTGTTTCTATTAACCACTTATTTATGGTGAGCCATCTCTGGCATTACCTAAACTTCCCTAAAATTTGGATAAGGGACCAAGTTTATTAACCATTACAGCATTTAATTCTAGTGATTTTTTTTCTGTTTATAATAATGCCCATTCTGTTGCTCTCCAGCCCTTGTTTTTGCCTCAGCAGGGATGTAGACATGGTCCATGAACAATGCTTTAAACATTTGAAATGTCTGTCCCCCTGGTCACTGCATTTATTTTCTCATTGTTAGAAAATTGGTTTTCGTGTAATTACTGTTGCTTAATTCAGATTTTCCATAAAGCATGTTTTTGGATGATGATTGTACTTAACTTTCTCCATCCATGCAAAGCATCCTGCGAGTTTATGTGTAAGTATAAGCTCAATCACATGACTTTGGAGTTTACTATGCTAATACCCCGGATCTTCTAGACCATCTTTAAATTAATGCGGCACTTGTTCCAACCTCTGCCTAGTGACACATGACTGAAAATCCCTTTTGGGACTGTATCTCCCAAAAGCACTTGGCTTGTTTGTTAGGACCCTAAGAGTCAGTAGTCAGAGACAGAATCCAGCTCATCCTCTTGTAAAATAGTAAAATAATCATTTGCTCATTGGAGCATTTTTGTGATCTCAAATACGGATCAATGACTTATCTTCCAAGCCTTTAAAAACATGCAGCATCTTGATTGGGTCTTCAGGGAAAAGGCCTTAGGGCTCACAGTAACTGTTGACATACTTCTGCATTGCATTCTCCTACTAAATAAGACGTGGTATATTTAACACACTTTAATTAATACTGAGCCCCAGATGTCACTGTGTTCAAAGCAGTTCAATATTATGAAACTGTTTAATAAAACTTGATCCAATGCATTTCCACTACAGCCATCAAATGCCTGGGTCTTGCATATTTCAAGGTTACAATGTTAGTATCTCAAGCTGATTGTCTGCTTCTCTCATTATCACCTGCATTCTCTTTCCTTCCTCTTTATGACTTTATCTTTCCTCCTTGGCAATTGGAACCTTCAGGCAGATGCTCATGCTAGGTAAACAGATATGTATTTGTGTACATTTTCAATTTAGCAAGACGAGAACGAAGATTGGTTATTTGCTAAGAGATAAAAATCCAATCCCATTTATAGAAAATAGTAACCTCTTATCTTCAAGATACTTTATAATTTCAAAGCACTCACATATGTATTACTTCACTGCAGTGAAATAATTGAGGTTATAATTCGGGCTCCTGGAAGAGGCAAGCCTGAAGAATGATCCAGAATGATTTCTTTCTAATAGTCCGACAAGGAGGATGTTAACTTTGCTTTTCTGTGCCTTGTGAAAACAAAGAAATAATGTATTATGTAGTTGCTATGAAGGAAGGAAGTGATATAATATAGAATGCTTCAACTGCTGGACATGGTAGGAAATGCCTACTGCTCCAGTACTCTGGGAGCTCAGTCAGGAGACTCTTAAGTTCAAGGTTAGCCTGTGTTAAATAAACAGAAGCTGTCTCAAACATTAAAAAAAAATATTATTAAGAAATTGAGATCACTACAGAAAACTACAACCAATTAAAAGGTAGAATTGTTGCAGGGAGACCGTACTCAATGCCTATAAATCGCTCCCACATCTAAGGCTCAGGGAACATTGCAGAAGAGGGGCTAGACAGACTGTAAGAGCTTACCATATGATTGTGTCTCCTAGTAATATCAGAAACTACCTCTGTAAAGTCTCACCAGTGTGCGTGCTTTAGTAGATGGGGAAATGCTACTAAGCCCCAGCTTCACAGGAAGAACTATAGGCACCAGAGGAAAGCTGGGAGTGGGAGAGGAGGTTCTCCCCAAGAAAGAGCACAGCAACTGCTTGTCAAGTCCTAAAAATATACATCCAACCAGCATTATACAGACTGAGCAGGTTATATTCAAGAATATGTATGCATATACATGTAGGCATGTAATAACAATTAATGAAAGAGAGGCCATAAATATGAAGGAGTGAAGGAGGGGATATACGAGAGGAAAGGGAAGGGAAGAGAAAAAATGCTGAAATTATTTCATCATCTTGAAAGTTTAAAAACCCATATATAAAACAACATCAATAACAGAGTTTCAATTAAATATTTGGTTCATACTAAGTTTTCAGGTAATTTCAATAGAATTTGTAAGTAGAGGTATGGGATTAAACACTTAGATAAAGGAGGTATGCATATCACATCCTTTAGGAATACATGAGCATTCATACTCCCATGGATATATGAGTTATTTGATATTTTAGTATCAACGCCTCGACTCTAAGAAGACCAACCTATCTAAACATCGTTATAGTTAGTAGAACATTGCTGAAACATAAATGTGCAGGGTTTGGGGTATATGTAATTTGAAGTTTCACATAATTTGACTCACTTTTCTACAAATATTGACGAAGGTTTAGAAGGAACAATAAGTCATTGATATGATTTAGGGACTAATTGGAAGATGTGTATGATAATTGCTTTTATTTATCACTTAATCAAATAAAGATGTGTCCAGATAGCATATCAAACATTAGTTTTAGTAATGTTTGTTGGGATAGTCCTGGAAGATAGTTCCATTTTAATGAATAGATTCAGAAGATATCTGCCCTCATCAGTGAATACTGGTGGGTATTATCTACTACCTCATCCACATTCATTCTCATATACTCACATTTTCTCTCTGTCTGTCTATCTTCCTCACTGAGCTGGATCGAACCTTTTATCCTGCACTCAGACACAGAGCCCTGCCTGTAGCCTTCACTCTTGATTGTTACTATCTTCCTCACTGAGCTGGATCAAACCTTTTATCCTGCACTCAGACACAGAGCCCTGCCTGTAGCCTTCACTCTTGATCGTTGCTATCTTCCTCTCCACTTTCAACCCTCAGCTCCTCAGTTTTAGAGCTCAGGTTGCACCACCAGCTCCCCTAGTTCTTGAGTTCCAGAAATCAGCTTTTGTCACTAATCTGTAGGACTTCTTAGTCTTCAAGGTCCTATGCACCTATTGCCACAACAAACCTGTGCTCAACACCCTCACTGCTTCTGTCATGTAGAAAGCCCAGGCTAATATGAGGCTCCTTTGCCACAATACTGTGATACTTCTTACCTGTGGGTCCACAATCTAGTTCTTCCTCAAACTCTGCTTTGTGGAGATTGAGAGATCACTAAGAACTTCTAGTGAATATCCATAAACATATTTTGACTTTTAGTGGAAGAGTAGAAATATATTCCTATGACTGGATTTCTCAGATCTGCCTACCTGAATCTTGAAAATTACAAAATAATGAAATCAGATGGTCTTTATTCATCTTAATCTTGGTGCTTTGTCTAGACTCATCATTACTTGCTCTTATACAATACTTTGGTGCTGTTATTTTAAGAATTCTAGAATTGACCAAGTGAGGTTCATGTATAAATCTGTGTGGCTAGAAATGAGTTAGGTTAAAAGCACTTGTTAAGGACTTTGGCTTGATTTCCAGCACTGACAACTGTCTGTAATTCTAGGTCCAGAGTTCTGATGCCCTCTTCTAGCCTTCATAGTTGCTAGGCATGCACATGGTGCATATACATACATGCAAGTTAAACACTCATACCAATCAAATATAAATAGATAATATAATTTTGTAAGAGCTGAGAAATGACTCAGTGGTTAAGAGCACTGGGTGCTCTTTCTAAGGACCTAGTTTGGATTTTCAGAACTTACATGGTTGCTTGCAACCTTCTGTAACTCCAGTGCCAGGAGATCTGATGCTCATTTCTGGTCTGCAAAGCATGGCACAATATAGCATATAGATACACATTGAAGCAAACACACATCTAACATAAAAAAATGAATAAAATTTTAAGCATGATTTTGTAATTTCTTTCTTACATCTAACAGGTCAACTGAGGTTTGAATATGCTGAATAGCCTCATGCTAGTTATTGGTTCCAGTTTAATTCCCTGAAACTCTTTCCTAGTTGAGTCAGTCTCGTGTTATTTTCATCACAAAAAGCATTAAATAGAGCAAGCCAAACCATAGCAGTACATTCCAAGCTTCTGCTCTACCATATCTGCTAATACGCTACTCACTAACACAGGTCAATTGGCCAAGTCTAAAGTCAAAGGGTCAAAAGATGACTGTAACTATGGAGTCAGTTTGACAAGTAGCAAATAGACCCTGAGAAATGATCTAATCTACTGCAAAAAGAATAATTGCATGAGATCACTTTATTTAATTCTAGCAGAAATGGTTTTTCAATTCTCATAGTCTCTTAAGTATAGCAAAAGGTAGAGTAGTGGTAAAATTTAGCACGAGTTTATCAACATGATAAATATGCCATGCAGTCATAGTTGGTACCCAAGAAATGAGTAGTTCTCAAAGAGGTGGCAGGGGACTGCAGCTTGGAGAATATTGTCAGTAGAGAACAGCATACTCTTCCAGAATGACATGAAAAAGGAAAATAATTCTTAGTTCATAGAGTTGGAAGCTTGTGGAAGGTAAAGTAGACAACTTATGCTATATAAGAGAATGAGACGCTCTTCAGTGGTTAACCGTGCTCTATCTGTAAATAGGACTGGAGACTAGGATAGTTTTGTGGTTATAAATCTGTGTCCTTGTAGACATCTGTTTCTCTAAATGGCTTCAATGCCTGCTCAGTTTTATCTCATCTTTTGCACTGTGTATGCTGGTCTCTCACACCTCTAAGACAGCTTCTTTCAAAGCCTGAAATCCATTATGATAGACATAAAGCCTGTCTATGGACTATTGGCCTTAATTTGGGCTGTCCAGCTAGATAGGAAGCATTTTCTCCAGATATATAGATAAGAGGATTTCTAGACTGAGACCTAGATTGCTCCATATCACCAGGAAAAGGAAAGGTGGGCTCATGATACAGTGTGGAAGGGTTTATGGGAATTCAAGTGCAAAGATTCTTAACTGTCTAAGAGGAAAGTCTAAGGCTTTGTGTATGATTCTTTTATAATAAAATATGTGTCTTGCACATCAAAATGGATTTTCCATTTAGGGCTTATAACAAATGGCTCAAGTATTATGATTTTCCCAAATTTTGCCACTGCTTTGTTGTCAGTTTGGAGTTAGTATACTATATCAAACCGGTCACAAAGTCTTTTTAATAGGAGTACTGAGTAAACAGATTTGTGGTTTTATTCCATGAAAACATATCTCTTTATTTTAGTTTTATTTTCTCACTTGTATTTTAGAAGAGGTCATTGGATCTGTCAGCCGGAGTCATTTGATGAATTACAAATACTTGCAGGACTCTAAGTAAATATCTAATGAATGTTAATTGTTGTGTTATTTGGACTTTACAGGAGTAGGGGAATCAGAGAAGGCATGAATGGGAATAAAGTCTACGTGAGAAGATTCATGTGACTTTGGAGTGTGAGCTTGAGGGAGAGTACTGCTTTCTATAGAATCTGTCTTAGCTACTTGGAAGGATAGGACTGGGCTGTGAGGTAGTCACATTTGTACAAGGCACACTTCTACTCTCAAGGGGGTCAGAGTCTATTAACCACATACTCATGCAAATTAGGTAGCTGGATGGCTCCAAAATCAAATACCCACAGAATAAAAGACAGCTTTTCCCCCAATTTTCCTTTTGAATCCAAATGAATGACAAACACTGACATAAACAGAGATGATTGACATTACATAGTCCATGAAATTTTCCTTTTCAAAATGATGACATTTCATAACACAAAGAGATAGTGGTTATATTATGTACTTTGCAAACTTAAAAAGAAAAAGAAAATACTATTGGGAAAACAGAAATAATATGCTCTACAATGAATGGAATTAGGCAACATTAGATTAGAGAGTCCACAGAGGGTAAGCCACAGGGCTGATTGCTTGAGTTTAATTTGCTGCTTTTGATAGTACCCCCCTTCCCATTTTAGTGATTCCATAGAGACCAGCTTGCAATACCTTCATTTTTAAATGAGCCTATTTATTATTTTATATCCTGTATAATAAAATACAAAGACTCAGTATGGTCACTAGTCTTAGAGCATCCTTATCATTTCAAACAACAAAGTAGCTGTACTGTGTGTATGATATCCAAAATCTTACTCATGCACTAGCTCTAGACCTGGCAGGGAAATGTTCTTAATACTAAGTTTATAAATTATGCATTCTGCTGAAAATGGATGTCCTGGTTAGTTTCTTGACAAGTTAACACAAACTAGTGTTATCTGGGAAAATTGAGAAAATTCCACCTACTGATTTGCCTATAGGCAAGTGCGTGGAGCATTTTCTTGAATGATGACTGGAGGTGATACCACTCCTGAGACGGTGGTGGTCCTGAGTAAGATATGGGAATAGGCCAATAAGCAGTGTTCCTTCATGGTTTCTGCTTCAGTACTGCCTTTACTTCCTGTCCTAAATTTCTGCAGTGATAGAAGATGACCTGAGAGTTAAGGTGAATTAAACCATTTCCTCCTCAAGTTGTTTTCTGATGTTTCAGAATAATAGAAACCCTAACTAAGACAATCAACAAGCCTGACAAGCAGAAAGAGACAACATTTTATACTTTCTCCACCTATTGAAATACCAGCATTTTAAGTAAAGTACCAAGAAATTATGAATAATTGAGAGATGTTGTTGGTTCATAGGCCATCATGGATCGTGATAAGGGATGGGGCTTTTGTATTTATAACTGTTGAATTGTGAATGGATTCTATTCTCCTCTCACCAACATGTATTAACTTTGTTCCCTGTTGGACATCACCCCCCTTCCTTCACATTTTCTTAAGAACTTTGAGTGTATTTACAATATAATACACAGTCTAGTTCCTCTTCTAACACCTTAGTAGAGCAGAGGAGGTGGTATCTCAAACTGAAGACTCTATTCTTTTGGGGTGTGTGTGTGTGTGTGTGTGTGTGTGTGTTGTACTTGGTATTGATCCTAGAAATTCACACAATTAGCCAAGAACCCTACAGACCACCAATCTATTCCCTTGGGCTCAAATTCTATTTTTTCATGAAACTTCATAGATAGGCAAGAGTTTGATTTCTCCACAATTCAAGCAATTGCTCCCCTCTACTCTTTGCTCTATTGTGCAATGTTGCTTTTTAAGTCCAAATATCTACAGAATATAATTAGTGATACAGAGATGCATTAAATAATGAACCTGGAAATTGACCTGTTGCTGAAGCATGACCTTTGGAGCTATGTTCTTTTAAATCACAGAAATCTTAGAACCATGAGCTTTTCTTTTATTCTTACATTGCTTGTACCTTCAGAGATTATCCATAAATATTATATCACCCTACTTGTAGAACACAAAAGATTGTAAGAACAGTGAATTTGAGAAAAAGAAGGCTGAGTCAAGTGAGGAAAAGAAATTCTAATTTCAGATGCTAATAGCTAAGATCTTTCTTGTCTTTGTATATCAAGCACTAGATAAATATTGACTTTTAAAAACATGATATAAAAGATATGATGACTTAGCTTAGGTTGTTCTGTTTGTCATTGCCTTGTTTGTGGTATATCATTTATAATACTATGTGCTATATGGAACTTGAAAGGGAATTTGCAAGAATCTTCCAACGCTGTGTATTCTTAAGAGAGAGGAAGAAGAGGAGGAGGAGGAGGAAGTAGAGGGAGAAAGAAAGAGAGAGAAAGAGAGAAAGAACATTCATGTACATGTGTTTCATATTTTATTATGTTTACTATTTTAAAGATCTAAATGGAACTCTGTGAAACAAATTCTGGCTAGGGAGATAGCTCAAGAGGTAAGAAGGCTTGTATTGAAAATGTAATGACTTAAGTTTGAATATCAGGCATGACTACAAGTGCCTGTAACCCTAGCATTGGGAGGCAGAGATGGAGAGATCCCATGAGCTTTCTGGCCAGACAGAAAGCTAGCCAGAGAGCTTCTTGTTCAGTGAGACACCCTGTCTCATGAAAGTACACTGGGAGTGAAGAGTGACATAGAAATGTGACACTGACACCTTCCTCTGACCTCTACATGCCAACACACACACACACACACACACACACACACACACACACACACACGCACAGATATGGTGGAAATTGAGATTCATCCATTCATACCATTCTTCTATAGGTAGATCCTGTGGTCCTTCAGTGTAACATTATATTTTACAATGATCTACCCATCTTTGTTTCTAAAGTCTCAGATTTTTAGCCATCTAATAACTTCTGAATTATTTATATCAGTTATTATTTTTGTCTTAGGAGCTTAAAATGAATGTAAATGTGCAGCTGTGTGTGGGGGTGGTATAGAGGTAGAGGCAGGAGAACCTAGTGCAACAATGAATTCTCAGCTTCCCAATGAATTCGAGGTCAACTTGGGCTAGATGAGACACTATCAGGGACAACCAGGTTGATAGGTTATCCAGTCACAGTGTTTATCTGTAAACACAGATGCATATAAACAACACTAAATGGACCCAGCTGATTATCTGTGGGGTGTGTGTGTCTCTCTGTGTATGTAAAACAACAATTAAAGAAGAGGTCCTGCAGTTTAGAAGGAATGGGAAGAAGCATAGGAAGATTTAGAAAAGGTAAGTGTGTGGAAGAAATAATGTAAATACAGTACTTACATATAAAAATTTCAATAAAGCAAATGTTAAAAAACAAGACAAATATCAAAAGTCGATTTAAACAGATGCATCTAGGTTCTTTTTCTTTACTTCTAGAATACCATATTTTAGTTCAGAATGGTTACTTTTATACTGTCATATTTTTTAAAAATAAGTGTATTCAGTCTCTTGCTAACAATCTTTAACACCAGTGTCTTTCCCTAGAGCTAATTTCTTGAGTTCTCTCAAGCAGTCTTCTGACATCTTCATTTCCCTCAAAGTTATTCAAGAGTTTTGAAATCCATAATATTTTGTCTCTGGACATTTTATCTGAATCCACAAATACCCATTTGTATAACTCAAGGAAAGTTTGCTTTTATCCCATAGATTTAAAGTCAAGCTTTCTAATTGCTGGTGGACTTTAAAATGGATCTTGATGGGGCTAGAAGGATGGCTCAGCACTTAAGAGTGGGAACTGCTCTTGAATAGGATCCCAGCACATATATGTAACTCCAGGGATCATCTGACATCTCTGGCCTTTGTGGGCAATCTGTTTCTCTCTCTCTCTCTCTCTCTCTCTCTCTCTCTCTCTCTCTCTCTCTCTCTCTCTCTCTCTCTCTCTCTCTCTCTCTCTCTCCCTCTCTCTCTCTGTCTTTCTCTCTTTCTCTCTCTGTCTCTGTCTCTCACTCTGCCTCTCTCTCTCTTTTAAAAATTAGTCTTTAAAAATAAATAAATAAATACAATGATCTTTAAAATATTACAGTATATGCCAAATGTATGTGCAACTGTGAAGTAAAATCTGAAGGAATACTTGTGTACTGAATAAGAGAGATATCTCATGACACTTGTGAGCATTTCCAATAAATATCAACTGAGATCACTCTTGTTATAGTAGATCTTTAAAGTGTTCTTGTTTGGTTTTGATAAAGGATAATCATTAGAAGTGGTAAGTAAATTAATACCTACCTCCCTATTTCCTCACCAGAAGATACTTTATCTTGAAAACTGGAGATATGCTATTTATGTAACAAAGGGAAATTAAACATTCATATAGACTGAAGTTTGATGATCATCTATCTTCAAGGGAACTGATTTTAATTCTTCATAAATGTCCAAAACAATGGCAAGGGCCCTTGAAAATAGAAGTGGGGGGTTTGCTGAAGGGTATGTCCAACAGAAAGGATGTCGGGGAGGCTGCAGAGATTTAAAGCCTATGAATCAATTGGTTTGAAAGATATAGAAGGTCACTTATGAGCTCCAGTGTCAGAGTTTCTTCTAAGAGTTTCAAACAGCCCTTAGCTGATAGACAAGAAAGAGACAGAGAGCTCTACTGCAAGAAGGGGTATTATACCAACCACCTTGTAAACAAAGAAAGGATTCTTGCCTAGAGTCAGGAGAAAAAATGCAGCTTGTGGAACACATTGGCTTTAGCCATATGCAAATTTTGCTGCCCTTCTTGCCTATAGAAATGAGATGAGAAATTTGCTTATTTTGAAGAGTATAATTTCCATGGCAATACATTATTTCTATTAGTTAAGAATCAGATTGATAATATGCAGTGCTCAGATGAATTGGCAAGAAGAAATATGTCCTTCCTTTAAAATTAAATAATATGCATCTTTCAATTGTGACATTGTATAAAGTATTACTAAACACACAAGAAGGTAATTTTCTGTTTGCATACAAAAGTACACATGAGAATAAAGGTATTTGAAAATTGAAACAGTGGAAGGGAGACCAAAAGGTGGGTAAAAGAGGTGATAAGGAAGTTGGGAAGAGGAAAGTAGGATACATGTGATCTGAAAATAGAAAGCAGAATGGGTCAGGGGTTACAAGGTATAGAGGGAGAAGGAAGATGGGGCAGGAAAAGAATCTTCTGACACAGACTGTGTAAAATAGCATGATTCCTTTAACTCTGTGTGCTAACCTTGAAAATAAAATATGCTTTTAGAAGAGGTTATAAGGTGTGTTTTGTGGGAGGGGTTGTTTATTTTGTTTCCTTTGGTTTGGTTTAAAATGTTCTATGGCCGTGTAATATAAGGGCAAATTGTTGAACTTTGGTTCTCTAAGCTAGGTTTCTCTTCTATTGGGAGTCTTAGTAATAATGTAATATTCATATTATGTTTTTGAAGTGAAGAAAACACAAGCTATGTGAAGAGTGTCACATGCCCAGACATGATAAGATGTGGGTAATATTCTAAAGTGAGTAATAAGATCTTGGCCACACCCAATCAGGAAGCTGAGTCATTTTGAAATGGAATTCTTCAGGAAGGGATCCAGTCATGGAACTAGATCAAGGAAAGACCAGGATCTAGTGTGAGTTAAGAAAATCTATTTTGGAGGATGTAGTGAGAAGAATGCTATCACTGGAGAGTAAGCATTAAATCATTGAATTCATGGAAGTAATATGACTTGTTCAAGATTATGAAATAAAAGAACACAATGTTAATACTAGAATTATGGGAAAAAGCCATTTTCCATCCTTTATTTCTGAAAATGGGCTTGAGTTGCTATTATGAAACATCTGTAACATGAGTCAACAACAACTAACCTTGAAGGTTAAAAGAGATTAGAATTTCATGCAAACCTTAGTTTTCTTTTATTAAGGCAAGCAAGGCTTCTGGAGATATCAGAGTAGCAAACTCTCTCATCATTTTGATTAAAATTAAGAGAAACAGAAAGGATTCCAGTTTGCAAATACAGGGGAAAAGAATGGAGTCCACTTTACATCTTGCAAATGAGGAAATAAATACCTACTTATTGAACACTCAGCCTCCATCAGATTAAACATAACTCAGAACACTTGACACATTGGGATAGTTGTCATTATTCTAAAACGGAGGCCAGAGCATTGAACATGAGCACCAAATCTGCCATTTAAAGAGATATAAGAACTTTTCCTCCTCCTCCTCCTCCTCCTCCTCCTCCTCCTCCTCCTCCTTCTCCTCCTGGCCTTAACCTGTCTGTTATGTGAGCACGAACGATTACCTAAAGAGAAAATACAATAGTTGACCCTATTTCTCGACTATGTGTGGGTGATGTTCTGACAGTTAAGGCTACCACTCTGAACAACAACCTGTTCACTGTTCAGCACTGTAGGAAAACAGCTTCACTGGCTCAAGGAGACGTAAAGTTCAAACAGAGAGAAGCTCTTCTACCATCAGAAGCTCCCAATAAAGCTGATTTAGACCACACTGAGGTACAAACATGGGTTCTTCTGCCCCTCTTGTGTTGATCACCTCAAAAGGCCATCAACTTTACAGGCAACCCTTAAACTTGATCTGTTTGTTCCCCCCGGGAGCCTAACGATCTTGCAAACGGCTTGATTTTGTCTGTGTGAGCTGAATGGTTGGTCAAAAGGGTCCTGTGGGGTTGATGACTCGTACAGTCGAGAAAGAAATATGGGTGGCTCACGGGAAACGTTGTGAATAGGCAAGAAAGAAAATCCCAGCAGCTCGATAGTCTTCTACCAGTCATCTTGTAAACAGGTTTCCTTATTCCAGTTCATTCTTTGATTTTTTTTCTTCAGTGATCACTATTTCCTTTGACAATAAATTCAATTTCTTTCAGCATCTTGTAGAGAAGCATCTAAACTGTTATTGAACTTCTTTCCTCCCTCAACTTCATGTGCTTACCTTCCTGATCTGATAAATAAGATATTATTAGGTAACTTTTTGGCTCAACTTTCCTTGATGAGAATGTTTACAAAAAAGGCTTCTTCCCAGATGTGCTTGTAAAGTTTCCTTTGCTCATTTGATGAGGCCTATTCTTCCTCAGTTACTTTTGCTTTGATCTTCAAGAGACTTAGATTCTTAGAGATGGTTTTAGAAGTCAAATGAATCTCAGAGATCATTTTAACAACAAACTTTAAATTTATTTCACTCTGAGGTCAGTTTCCAGGGACCTCACCACCTGAAATTTGAAGTCAAGTAGAATTCTGAATTGCAGTGTATATTCAGCAGCAAAACCTCCTCTGATTAGTCTCTACCACCTCAACTTTGCTTGAAGCCGAACTCTTCAATTAGGGGTGACACTCTCACTCCTGGTAAGGTGAACTGAGGCAGCCAGCATCACTGAGGAAGCAACCGAAGAACATCTAAGTACAAGCTCCGTTCCTTTTACCAGCCCCAATGCAGAGAGGACAGATCTGTGTGGCTTTGTTAGCCAGCTCTCTACTTTGCCATGAAGGAACACATTCATGAATAGGTGGTCTTCCTGAACTTGGAACATGTATGTCCACAAGTGGGCTGTCGAATGTGCTCCATGAATCTAGCTGTCTCTGCTCCCATAAGGGTTGCAATGAGAGACATGTGGAACTGTACCCAGCTTTTTTGGTGGGTGCTAGGAGTCCTCATATTTGTGTGATATGTCTCCCAGCCCAGGTTTGTTTTATTTTTATAAGTAACTCTTTTTCAAATTATGTCTTCCAGAGGAGAGACCCTTCTTTACTTATGTTACTTTTTTTGTGAGATAACCTAAAATGACATTATATTAAACATTGTGATAAATGGGTTTTCTATCTGGGGGGGTGTTTCATCTGTGTAATAAGCTTAACATATACCTTTTCTCCTGCTACTAGACTATGGGTAAAGTAAAGTATACTTTGTTTTTCATAGAAGTAACAGAGGAAGGCTGAAATAAAAATTCCTTGGTTTAAATAGTTTGAAGTGGTATCCATGTCCATATCAACCTCGCTTTCAATTTAGGACACTCTGGACTAGAATTTGGCAAGCTGAAGCTGTTTGAGACACATCTACCACAATGCTTGTTTGTATAAAGTTTTATTGAAACATTCATAACACCTTATATTGCATGTAGCTATTTCATATCACAGTGACAGTGCTGAGTGGGTGATACTGACCAATTCCCCTGTAAAGCTAGAAGCGTTTTTCATTTGGCACTTCACTAAGAGGTTTGTTTCTTTAGCTCTAGATTATTAATAGGATTGAAAATGGTCGATTGGCAGTCATGACCTTTT